>NW_027362767.1:268918402-269165173 GCF_046119375.1 Phyllobates terribilis
CAGAAAGTGGTGACATCTCTAGACAGAAGATGGGAAGTATAACAGCCGCAAGCCCAAGAACAGCTGATTGTTAAAAGGAGTGTCCGCACATCTGGCAGCAGAATATTTTTCACAGGTCACACAAGAACGCACTACAGCAAGACAATTACTTTACCATTTTACGCTTTAATTCTGTCTTGCGCTGTGTTGGAAAGTGTCCGCTGGGCATGGCCAAACCAAGAAGTGTCCCGGCTTTCATCCTGACTGATGGGTTTAGTGATGCCACCTAAATCCTGCACATGCTCAGTAACTTTCAAGCCCAGTGACCCCCGGGCTGCACAGCCAGGGGGCCTCCTGCACAGGCCCAGTGACCACCGGGCTGCACAGCCAGGGAGCCTCCTGCACAGGCCCAGTGACCCCCGGGCTGCACAGCCAGGGGGCCTCCTGCACAGGCCCAGTGACCCCCGGGCTGCACAGGCCCAGTGACCCCCGGGCGGCACAGCCAGGGGGCCTCCTGCACAGGCCCAGTGACCCCCGGGCTGCACAGGCCCAGTGACCCCCGGGCGGCACAGCCAGGGGGCCTCCTGCACAGGCCCAGTGACCCCCGGGCTGCACAGCCAGGGGCCTCCTGGGCCGCTCTCTGCTGCGTCCTCTAATATACAGAGAAGCTTCTGGTTACGAACAACGGCAAGTAGTACACAGAGGAGTAAAAGTCTATATAGACTAGTTCAGCGCTCTGCTCCCAGGTCCGCTTATATCGTAATATTGTGTATATCAAGAGCTCTTAGCGTATACCATACATATTTAGAAGCATTTCTACAGATGTGAGAAAATACGCAGAGGGCGACCAGCAGGTGCCCCCCAAGCATGCCCACCGAGGGTGGCACCTCCCCACTGTCCACCACACCTGCTCAGGGCACCCTCGACTGAGTGGAGGTGAAGTGAGGAGGAATCGCTCTGTCCACCCCCAGTAATGTCACGGACTAAGGCTCAGGGAGCCCCAGCCTGACCACCCCTGGAGATAGCGAGGTTTGCTCTTGATAGCTGAGGTTATTTATACTGCAGCTGCTCGCCCATCCCCTGCTCCCGCCACCCTCGTGCCGCTTGCTCCATGAGATTTTCCCAGTGCTCCACGGCTGTGCAAAGCTGCAACTCCAGGAGATCAGATGACGCGACAGATGTTATTTATATGCTGGGTAATGGCGAGTAAACAAGAGCGGAGAGACGCAGCTCGTAAATGTATGCTCCGGGAGCATACAACTACAACTCCCAGGAATCAAGGCACCGTGAGTGTCACAATGTGCTGCCCCTGTAATACATTGTGAGGTCCCACCTGTACTTCACCCAGAGTGACCCCTTACACCATTCACCCCATTACTTCATACGAGCCCACAAAATAACCCTTCGGTCCTCCAGCCAGGAGCCAACGCCAGAACTGCACCGTGGTAATTACTGACTAGACATCATCACATCATACGATCACTGCGATTGGTGGCCACACAAGTTAGATGAGATCCTCTGGTGAAGTGCTGATCACGAGGGTCCCAGAGCCGATGTGACCCGACAAGACGTCCCCTATAGATTATACCAGAACTCTGGAGACAAACCGGAATGGCTGCAGTTTGTGCTCCGGAGCAGCATGCAGTATGTAACAGGCAGGAACATCTCCAGCTCCCAGCAAGAGGCAGTGATGACAGGAATATCAACAGGAAGCCCCAAATCCAAGAGTGCACATGGTGGCGACGTCGCGCAGACCATACGGTGCCCACAGCAGTGACACTGCACACCCCACAGGGCGTGCGGCAGTGGCATCACAGGGTGATGCATGAGGTTGCAATCATTCACCAGATTAAGACAATACACTGAAAAAAAAAGCAGCAGATAATTGGCACTACCTCCGTCATCCAGGGGTCTTTTCTGGATGCCATATCCATACAATGAGGGGTCCACGAGCGGTCCGGAATTATTCAAGTGTGGGATTCCATCAATCTTAGAAGCGATCTGTAAAATAGATATAAAAGAAAATGGTCATGGGGGTTTATGACTAAGAATAGAAAGGGTTAAGACCTCCTCGCAGCTACAGGAAGTGGTCTGCATTGCCACCTGTTGATACCAGCGGGTGGTACACAGATCAGGACTGATTAACAGCTGGCGCGGGGGGGGGGGGCAGTGACTGACATGTTGCAGAGTTCATACCACGGGGCCAAAGACAGCGCAGGAGGAGAGCCAACGTGACACCAGGTGATAGAGACGACTCTAGCCCGCGCTCAGACTTAATCTTGTTGTGTGACCTTGGAGTGAGTGTCACAACGAGCAGCCGACACAGAGCTGCTGACAGCAAGCGCAACAAGGGGTTAATTGCATCACTGGGAGGAAAAATAATGGAGGCCGTGAATAAGTCGCGGCGCCATCCTGTGCGCAGGGCGGCGCCATCCTGAGCGTTTTGGAATCGCATTCTAAGCTATTTCCCAACAATACTGGTGATGTTTCCAATATAAGCTAGTCGTGGGGGGGGGGGGGGCACTTCCCGTCATGCACCTGGGAATATCTGGAGGAGAATCATGAGGTCTGGATTTTCAGAGTGGTGATAAGCTCCCAGCCAAACTACATCTCCCAACATGCAGATGGCTGGCAAAGAGTGCTGGCAGTCTTTACAGCAGCTAAAGGCTTCAATCGTCCTCTTGTGCAAAGTTGATAAAAGGTTAGATAAAGGGGTTACTACACAGCAGTGGCTGTGATGGCGGCCATACTGGATGCACCCATGCTCCTGGCAAATCTAGGAGATAACCATTGGGGTCTATTCATAACTAAAGTGCTGGGACCAACATATTCCCATCATCCCCGCCCAGACCATATGGGAGACACAGAAAACACTCAGCACCAGTCTGCCTGCACAAAGCAGATAAGGGGCCACATTGAAAAGCAAAACTTTATTAGAGACAGACACAACCGGAAGTTACAGAAAGATGGCAGAAGATGAAACCAGGAAAGGGCAACTGATGCTGAAGATACATCTTCCAACCATGGGCATGCTGGGAGTTGTAGTTTCATTCCAGCTCTAGAGGCTGCAACCCACTGGGATAAAAGATGTACAGATGCAACAAGGAGGAGACCAGGGCGGTCAACCTAAGGTCACACATTCACGTGTCAGAGTCTGAGCACGGACCGGCCAGGGGTCTCCATATCCCAAATACAAAGCCTCATATAAGTCTATTGGGCCGTGAAGTTCGGGCCAGGAAACCTGCGTCCGGTCCGTACATCACAGCCTGTGTTCAGACCTTGACAAAGATGTGCGAATGCAGCCTAAGACTCAGAAAAATATGGCTGTAGCCCGAGGAGGAAGGGTCAGTTTAGGGCACAGGGCAGTGAAGGCGGAATGCTGGGCCTTATACTTCTCTAGCTGCTGCAAAGGTAGTAAAATTTAAACAAAACTTTTGTTTAATTTTTTATATGTTGTAGTCCTGTAATTCTGCAAAGTTCAGTGGGGTCCAAGTACTGAGACCCCACAGATCGCATGCACAGGTTCAATAGTCATCAGGTATCTACTGACCCTGCACTCTGCTCGGTGGTCTCAGGAACCGGACCCCCACTGATGTATGAAGAATTAAAGGGCTCCAACATAATTAAAAATTACCCAAAAGTTCACTTACTTTTCCAAGCTTCTCATATTACACTCATGTGTATAGTGGAACGACATATCCTAGCACATACTACCTGGTGGCCATGCTGGGAATTGTAGGTCTGGTTTAAAATTTATGCCATATTCTTACATATTGGCAGAAATGGGGACAAGCTGTAATAGAACCATAGTGAGACAGTGGGGAAAGTAGAGAGCGAGCTTTGGGGAAAAGGTACCAGACAGCAACGCATGGTGGTCACGTGACTACAGCAGGAGAGGAAATGGAATCAAGTCCCAGCATGCATTTTGCATACTGAGTTTTATATTTTCACAGCAGAAACTATTGGGAGAAAAGTCACATTCAGGAAGTAATGAGAACACATACATTGGGGAAACATGAGGTCCGCAGACCGGGCAGTGGAGGGAAATTTGAGGGAGGGAGTCACGGTGGCAGAGGAAGTGCACTGAGCTAGGGGGTCACGATGGTGGTCATCATAGCGGAAGAAACAAGCTTGGATGGGGGATAGTGGCAGCCGAGGCGCAACGAGAGGAGGGAACTGTGACAAATGTGCTGAGTTGGGGGTTGCGGTGGAGCACGCAGGGTTGGGGAGTTGCAGTGGTGTCAAAGCACGTAGTACTGGAAGGAGTATGGCATAGGAGCGCGCTGGGGGGGTTCGTGATGTCTGGGGAGCGAACTCGGAGCTTGTGGTGCTGGAGGAGCATGCTGGGCAACGTAATAGCGGAGAAATAGGCTCGCAGGTCTTGACGGACGAGTGCACTCGGTGGGAAAGATGCAGCAGGGAGGTGTCCGCTAGGTGGGATGTCATGATGATGCAGGAGCGCACAGGGCTCAGGAGGATAATGGCAATGTAGGGCATGATGACAGGAGCGTCCTGGGCTGGGGGTAGTGGCAAAGGAGTGCACAGGGCTGGGGGCATAATGGAGGAGGAGTGGGGTGGGCGAGGAGTGCACAGGGCTGGGGGGCATAGTGGTGGAGGAGTGGGGTGGGCTGGTGGGAGAGGAGCACACAGGGCTGGGGGGCATAGTGGTGGAGGAGTGGGGTGGGCTGGGGGGAGAGGAGCACACAGGGCTGGGGGGCATAATGGTGGAGGAGTGGGGTGGGCTGGGAGGCATAATGGTGGTGGGGTGGGCTGGGGGGCATAATGGCGGAGGAGTGGGGTGGGCTGGTGGCAGAGGAGTGCACAGGGCTGGGGGGGCAGAATGGCAAAGTGGGGCATGATGACAGGAGCGTCCTGCGCTGGGGGTAGTGGCAGAGGAGCGCACAGGGCTGGGGGGATAATGGCGGAGGGGTGGGTCATGATGACAGGAGCACGCTGGGGGGGGGGGGTTGTGGTGAAACATGCTGGAAGTTATAGTTTCACAGCTGCAGCTAAAACTTGTTAGAACCATGAGCATGAAGCTGGGGGACGGCGCGGGACTACAGAGCCCAGCATGCACCCGTGAGGGATGACGAGACAGTAGCCCTGCTAACAGCTGTGTGCAGTCGGCAGCAGGTGATCAGGGCCGCGCTTCATGCTGGGGGCGCCCCCGAGTGTCAGTTCTGCGGCCCAGCCCTGCTGACAGCGGAGGGATGGGCAGGGCCTAGCAGCAGCGCGGAACTCGCTCCACACAGCGCCGGCAAGAGAGGATCCAGAACAGCGCTCCCCCGAGGCCCCGCCACTGCCGAACGCCCAGGCCCGCAGCCACCCCTTCCCCCAGTAGCCGCGGCCTGCTCCCCTCCCGTATACGTCCGGCCTCACCTGCCGGACCCTGTGGTGCAGCGCGTCCGCCAATCCGTCGGACTTGATCCCCACGGGAGCCGCGCTCTGTCCCTGCACCAGCTCCGCCATGGTACAGGCCACCCACAGGAGGAGGCCGCCGCCGTTACACCGACCTCACTCACTGCGCCCGGCTACCCGGAAACGGAAATCAACAGCAAGAACTACTTCCTCCGGAACTACGTGACCCACGCGCAACCATTGAGTCAAACTAATAGACTGGTTTCAGGATTACGTCACCCTGACTGAAACCGAGGCTGCGGCGTAGCGGAAATAGCTTATGGTGACTTGCTAGTGACAGAGACTGGCGCAGCTCAGGAGTCTCCGGTCTTGGGGGGTCTTCGTGCCCTCTTCATCTTCAGTATGGTTAACTCTTCATTGTCCGGCCGTTTACCGTTTATTGCACTATTTTCAGACAGGAGATCATCTGTCTCGGATCAGGCCTTTAATTTACTTCTGCCACGTGGATCAGTGGGAAGTTGCTCCTCTCAGCATGGCCTGACTGCCCAGACTGGGGATTGTGGTGTCTGGTGGGGCGTTTTATCAGAGGCTCTGGGAAAGCTGGCTGACACCACTGTGTGCTGGGTTTCATCCGCAGCCCAGGTTGTCAGACAATCCTGGCCCTTATTGATTCCTATCAGTGACTCTGTGCGATGATTTTCCAGGGCCATCACCCCGATGCAGAATTAAAACATCTTTTCTTCATATTTTAGTGGTCAAAAAAAACTTTGCAAAAAACATTTTTTCCACAGTTTATTTTCCTATGGATCATGGATCTGTGCAGGAGCGCGTTTTCTGTGTGGTGCGAGGACGTTTTCATTGGTAACATATTGGAAATATACCACATTTTGTTCACTTTGCATTTTTGCAGAAAAAAACAGCAATTCTGGCGTCTAAAGTATTTTTTTCACAGCTCTTAACACAGTGCAGAGTAAATAATGCTACATTTTGATCTGGGCAGTTTATTTTTTTGTATTAGGAAAAGAAAGCAATTAAAACTTTTTTTCCTTTTTTCTATATTTTTTGTGTTACTTTTTTTTTTGTTTAATCCTTTCCTCCCAGGAGACTGTAGTAACATTACTGATTTCTGCTGTAGTCTGGCCACAGGCTCCGCTTCACAGGAGCACAAAGATGGCAGCAACAGGAGCCTTCAATAGTCCCTCCGCTACCATGGTAACCAGGGCTGTGGAGTCGGTATAAAATGGACTGAATCCAACTCCTAAAATATATAATAAATTGGGTACAGTAGTTCAATGCAGTTTGTGGGGAATATTTTTTTCATAAGAATTTGGGAAAGTTATGAAATGTCCTATAAATGTCTGTCCTATTCCTGATCTAAGGGTCTAGACTTTTAGCTGAGATGAATCTGTGCTACAGTAAATTTATCACTTAAACATGAGCCGAGTATGAGGGAGTCGGAGTCGTGGAAATAGAGGAGTCGGAGGTTTGGCTTACCGACTCCACAGCCCTGATGGTAACCCATCGTGTTGCCTGCAGGAATAGTGGATCAATGCCCAAATCAACACTCTCAATAGCAAGCTGCTCCAATAGAAATTACATAATTACTATGGTGTCTGATCATAGCTGTGCCCAAAGAGAGCAGAGCTGTAGTGCAAAGCATGAATGGGGGCACAATGGAGCCCTGAAACACATATGAGAGAAAGGAGGAGGATTGCAGAATGCAGTGGATGAGGCAGTTAAGCTTGATCATAGCAGTGCTCTTACAGAGCAGAGCTGTAGTGTAAAGCATGAGGGATGAACATAATGGATTCTGAATTTGTATGCCGTTGTCTGACTCCTCTCCGGGAGACAATCGGCTCTCCACATTCTGTAAGTTGGCAGATCGGTCACACTACTAATCACTGGGATTTCCTAACATGTTGTATCCTCGACCTCCACAGCTCAGCGGATTTACATGTCTGCTGCCGATTACTCAGCTGCCTGTTCCTGCCACGAAAATGGGGAAAAAATTAGTAAACTTAATACGACATCAATTACAGAACGCTGTTGAAGAAGATTCATGGACAGATGCCATGAAAGTCTGCCAAGATCAGAGAACGGAGGCAGGCGTCATCTATGTGTGAGGACGAGGGACGCACGACTGCTGCCAGGACGCAACGGGGTTAATGAAACGAGAAATGTTATTCTAATAATTGGATTTACAGGAAGTCATTGGCAGTTGCCCCTAGCAACCAATCAGATCATTGCTTTCATTTTCCTAGAGTTGTCAAGATATAGAGCAACTGCCTCCTAGCGACCAATCAGATCCTGCCTTTTATTTTTCCAGGGAAAATGTAAATTTGAATCTGATTGGTTGCAAGAGGTAACAGCTTTATTTTATGTATAGTCCTCAGCAACCAATCAGATCATTACTAAATGTGGTGCAGTCTCCTACCAGCAACCAATTATATTCTGCCTATTTTCTAGAGTGTTCAGGGAAGATGTAAACTGGAATCTGAGGGATTTGCCCTAGCAGCCAATGAAATCATTACTGATCATATGGAGCATTCGCCCACTAGCAGCCAGTCAGATTCTGACTCTCATTTTCTAAAGTGCCCAGGGAACGTGTAAACTGGAATCTGATTGGTTGCCGAGATTTAGATATAAAATGGAGGATTTGCACCTAGCAACCAGTTAGATTACTGATGTGGAGCAGATCTTCGCGGGGCGTGATTACTTTTTTTTACTACCTGTAGTAGTCCCCCCCCCCCCCCCCCCCTTATACGCCTCCTTATTTGCCTATGAGTTCAAAAACATTTTCTCCAAATGGTTATAATTCAGAAATTAAAAAAATAAATCCATATAATAATATCACTTGTAATGTCAGAGAATGCCATTACGTCCGGTCAGGCAGAGGCTGGTGGTGGTAATAAGGCTGCTGCATCACATCTGTCTCAATGAAGCCTACATCTGTGATGACCGTCCCACAATATTTAGCGCGGTGATGGTGAACCCAATTGTGTACAGGGTGTGTGGGGGTAATAGATACCCCTGTAGGGCTGCAGGTCTTATCACTGTTCTCCTTTCCTCTTGGGACGAATTGTGATGATGACACCACATAGCACCAGTGACATCATCAGTCCTGGAAAACCTTGCCAGTTTATGGCTGGCATAGTAAGGGGCGAGTATATGGGAGGGCAAACAAAGCACCCACATGACCCATAAATCTGGAGCTGTGCCCGTATGTGCATGTCCATGTAATGATTGGGGCTGGTGGCGCTGTGGCTGTAGTCGTCCATATGCGAAATGATCATTTCAAACAATGAGAAAGTTTGAATGTTAGATATCAACGTACCTTTATCAACTAAGACCGAAGTCTGTTGACCTTTGTCTGGTGGCCATGTTTTTCCCATCCCCATGACAGCACCATAACGAGAGTGAGAGGATCTGCCCCAAGGAAAGTAAACCTACAGATTTAATGGGCAGAGCCTCTCTTCCCACTTCAGTGGTTTCCTATCCTTGGACCTACAGTCCCTGGTGATGCCAGGGATACTTGGTACTCACTTCTGTCCTGGGTTGGGGGAATGGATACCGGAGACGGGGGGCAGTTGCTGGAGTTCCTAGCAGATCGCCCAGCCGAAACGGGGCGCCGGCTGCAGTGCCAGTCGAGCTTTTTTAGTTTGAGGTGAAATCTCCCCTTCCTTCCCGAGGGCTGCAGTGTGGGTTTATGGGTATGTTGCATGCGTGGAAGGGGAGAAAAAAAAATTGTCTGGCGTCTCATGTCACTTCCGGGGACGCGGCCTAGTGGGCGCCTCCGTCCCAATGGCAGGAGATTTGAAATGGCACCTCAGTATTATAAAAGGTGCACTCCCTCTACTATTCCTTGGCTGCAACAGTTGTATTCGGTAGAATGGAGGATGGGAGCCAGGCCAGAGATCCTGAGAAGGAAGCATGGTAGACCATGAAAATTGAGGACGTTAAGGAGCCCAAAACCATACAGGATGTGATGCTTGGAGGTGAAAAAGCAGAAATGCTTTCAGGTATGTAAGAACGTATCCTCCCAGATAAAGAAGGAGTGGAAGAAGCCTGATAAAAGAGGCTTCATTCCAAAAGGAGTTAAAAGAAAATACCCCTTTTTGAAGCTGATATTTTCGAGTGTTGGGAAAAGGCCCCTAAATCAATGCGGCCATTTCACATGTATCCCACAAATCGGCTTTGCCTTTTGATGACACAGGACTCCTAAAGGACCCCTTAGATAAAAAGGAAGAAGGTTTCCTCAAAAGGGCCTGGGAGTCGGGGGCAGCAGCATTTAAGCCACATATCGCTGCAACATGCACAGCAAGATCTTAGATTGTATGGTTAGATCAGCTGCATTCTCAGATTGAAAATAATCGTCTGCGGGATCAGATCTTAGCCAGTTTTCTGACCATCCAAAAAGCGACTGATTTTTTTAGTCGACGCCTCCACAGATGCAGTAAGGATCACGGCCCACTCGTGCGCTTTATCTGACTGCTCGCCGGGCTCTTTGGTTGAAGAATTGGTCAGTGGATCTTCAGTCAAAGTAAGTTATGCGGTATCCCATGTCAGGAAGAATTTCTTTTTGGACCAGTCCTGGATGAGATTCAAGTGCATCTCACAAGATTAGAATATCATCAAAAAGTTAATTTATTTCAGTTTTTCAATCCAAAAAGTGAAACTCATAGATCACACTGTTTGTAATGACTCTATATAATATATTTCAAGTGTTTATTTCTGTTACTGTTGATGATTATGGCTTACAGCCAATGAAAACACAAAAGTCGTTATCTCAGTAAATTAACATAATTAACAAAAAACACCTGCAAAGGCTTTCCAATTGTTTAAAAAGGTCCCTTAGTCTGTTTCAGTAGGCTCCATAATCATGGGGAAGACTGCTGACTTGACAGATGTCCAGCAGGCAGTCATCGACACCCTCCACAAGGTCCCAGAGTCTGGAGGAAGAGTGGAGAGGCCACAATCCAAGCTGCTTGAGGTCTAGTGTGAAGTTTCCACAATCAGTGATGGTTTGGGGAGCCATGTCATCTGCTGGTGCAGGTCCACTGTGTTTTATCAAGACCAAAGTCACCGCAGCCATCTACCAGGACATTTTAGAGCACTTCATGCTTCCCTCTGCCGACAAGCTTTTTGGAGACGGAAATGTCATTCTCCAGCAGGACTTGGCCCCTGTCCACACTGCCAAAAGTACCAATACCTGGTTTACACACAACAGTATCACTGTGCTTGATTGGCAGCAAACTCACCTCACCTTAACCCCATAGAGAATCTATGGGGTATTGTCAAGAGGAAGATAAGAGACCCCAGACCCAACAATGCAGACGAGCTGAAGGCTGCTATCAAAGCAACCTGGGCTTCCATAACCCCTCAGCAGTGCCACAGGCTGATCGCCTCCATGCCACATTGCCGCATTGATGCAGTAATTGATGCAAAAGGAGCCCCGACCAAGTATTGAGGGCATTTACTGAACATACATTTCAGTAGGACAACATTTCGGATTTTAAAAACATTTTTCAAGCTGTTGTTATAAAGTATTCTAATTTACTGAGATAATGACTTGTGTTTTCATTGGCTGTAAGCCATAATCATCAACATTAACAGAAATAAACACATGAAATAGATCACTCTGTTTGTAATGACTCTATATAATATATGAGTTTCACTTTTTGTATTGAAGAACTGAAATAAATTAACTTTTTGATGATATTCTAATTTAATGAGATGCACCTGTACTGGGAACAGCAGCAGATACCAAAAGGAATACCCACTAATTCCTTTCAGAGGAAATCCTTTCATCCTGGAAGAAAACCGTTTGGGTCCACAAGGACCAGAGATTCAAAATGGAAGGTCCCAAGAACTTAAGGGAAAGGCTTTAATTATGACTCCTTTCCCACTGGTGCCCCCAAGAGACCTGGAAGACAATGACACCAGGCCCCATGTAGGTGGAAGGCTAAAAGGGTTTCTTCCTGCCCGTGTAGAAATTTTAAAAAGCAGATGGATTTTAGATACCATAGGTCAGGGTTTGATGCTAGAATTCAGTTCCCAGCCTCCAGAGAGATTCTTAGTCACAGAAATCCACTCCTCGAAAACAGGGCAACAGGCCTAGTTTTGTCCTTGGTGCTGAAGAAGGTCCTTACTCAGGTTCTGCAATCAGAAAAAGGGAGATGATTCTACAGTCCTTTACGGGGGAAAAACAGATCTCTCCTTGAGATGTAAATTGCTGTTTAAAAGTCAAATATTTCAAAATGGAACCATAGGAACAGCAGTAAAACTTTTTTTTTTAACCAGAATGCTACATGGCAATAAGTAGATTTTCAAGACACATATTACCTCGTACCTCTCCATCAGGAATATCATAAATTACTAAGAGTGGCAGTAAATATCCAAGCTGGCAGCATTTTCATTTTCAAGCCCTTCCCTTCGGGTTGTCCATGGCCCCAAGAGTGTTCACAAAGATAATTGCGGAACTGTTGGGCCGTATCAGATAAAAAGACGTATTGTTCATCCCATATTTAGACGACTTCTTGATGAGTAAGACGAGGTTAGACTGCAGTTAGGCAGTAAAACAAGTATCCAGTGTCCTAGCTTCTTTCGGATGGCTGGTAAATGCAAAAAAAATCAAAAATGATTCTGGAACAAAGACAAGGTTTTCTGGGAATTCTAGATTTGTGCAGAAAGAGATCTTTTCCTCTAGAAGAGAAAGTAGACAAGATAACCGTGATGGTTTCCAATCTGATCGGGGATCCAGTAGTGTCACTGAGGGGAGCCATGTCCATCCAGGGGTCCCTGTCATTGTGCATTTCAGCAGTTGCATGGGCACAAGCTCATTTCAGAATGCTTCAGTGGGAGGTTTTGGATGCAGAAAAAAACGCAAGTGACACCTAGACAAGAGAATTCGGGTTTCAAAAACAACTCTGGAGTCACTAGTTTGGTGGCTCTGTCGGGAGAATCTGCTTCAGGGACTTCCCTGAGAAATCTTGAATCTGTCAGTCATCACCACTGATGCAAGTCCCTTCAGTTGGGGGGGCACATCTGGAAAACTGAGCTTTTCAGGGGCAGTGGTCACTGGCTCTGAGACAAGCTAATCTGAAGGAACTGACAGCAGTCAGGTTGGCTCTGGTAGAAGCCCTAAATGGACTAAAAAGCCAAAATGTGAAAATCCAGACAACAGGATAGCGATGTTCTATGTAAATAAGCAAGGAGGCACAAGGTACAGGTGTCTGATGACCGAAACGGTGAAACTCATGGCGGTGGCAGAAATCGGCAGATTATCTAAAAGGAAAGAACAATATTAAAGCAGACTATCTAAGCCACTACCAGTTAAAGGGAATGTGTTACCCCCCCCCCCCCCCCCGGGCAATATCAGACCACTACTATGGGCATACAGGGTATAGAAAAGTAAATCTATACTTACCTGTATGGCCCATAGCAGAGGTCTGATTGCAGAGAAATCTTCTTTAATAAAGTCCGTTTTGCAGAGGCTTGGCATCCGGGGGACACCAAGCAAACCCCTCCTATCTGCTTATTATACAGCTAAATCGCTGCCTCTGTTGTAGATTAGCATATTCTCTCCCTCCCTGGCACGTCACAGGGCGATGTGACCGGTCCTGTGACGTGCTCTGCTCTGCCCCCCTCATGCGCAAAGCGCAGCTCCCTTGGAGCGCGCTTTGTTTCCCTCCGGCACAGTTTGGCTGCGTACTTGTGTGACGCAGCCTCACATTACGCAAGCGCCGGGGAGTCACTGAGGCTTCCGCTTCAGTGACCCCCCGGCGCATATCAGAAGGTCTGGTCCCCATTTCCGCTCTCCATCCTGAATATTTTCAGCCATAAAATATATACATAAAGGAACATATATGTGTGTGGGTATATATATATACACGTATATGTGTATATATGTGTACACATATATATACATACAGTACAGACCAAAAGTTTGGACACACCTCATTTAAAGATTTTTCTGTATTTTCATGACTTTGAAAATTGTACATTCACACTGAAGGCATCAAAACTATGAATTAACACATGTGGAATTATATACTTAACAAAAAAGTGTGAAACAACTGAAAATATGTCTTATATTCTAGGTTCTTCAAAGTAGCCACCTTTTGCTTTGATGACTGCTTTGCACACTCTTGGCATTCTCTTGATGAGCTTCAAGAGGTAGTCACCGGAAATGGTCTTCCAACAATCTTGAAGGAGTTCCCAGAGATGCTTAGCACTTGTTGGCCCTTTTGCCTCCATTCTGCGGTCCAGCTCACCCCAAACCATCTCGATTGGGTTCAGGTCTGGTGACTGTGGAGGCCAGGTCATCTGGCGTAGCACCCCATCACTCTCCCTCTTGGTCAAATAGCCCTTACACAGCCTGGAGGTGTGTTTGGGGTCATTGTCCTGTTGAAAAATAAATGATGGTCCAACTAAACGCAAACCGGATGGAATAGCATGCCGCTGCAAGATGCTGTGGTAGCCATGCCGGTTCAGTATGCCTTCAATTTTGAATAAATCCCCAACAGTGTCACCAGCAAAACACCCCCACAGGCATGTAGAGTCCATCCGTTCACCTTTTCTGCGTCGCACAAAGACACGGTGGTTGAAACCAAAGATCTCAAATTTGGACTCATCAGACCAAAGCACAGATTTCCACTGGTCTAATGTCCATTCCTTGTGTTCTTTAGCCCAAACTAGTCTCTTCTGCTTGTTGCCTGTCCTTAGCAGTGGTTTCCTAGCAGCTATTTTACCATGAAGGCCTGCTGCACAAAGTCTCCTCTTAACAGTTGTTGTAGAGATGTGTCTGCTGCTAGAACTCTGTGTGGCATTGACCTGGTCTCTAATCTGAGTTGCTGTTAACCTGCGATTTCTGAGGCTGGTGACTCGGATAAACTTATCCTCAGAAGCAGAGGTGACTCTGGGTCTTCCTTTCCTGGGGCGGTCCTCATGTGAGCCAGTTTCTTTGTAGCGCTTGATGGTTTTTGCAACTGCACTTGGGGACACATTCAAAGTTTGCCCAATTTTTCGGACTGACTGACCTTCATTTCTTAAAGTAATGATGGCCACTCGTTTTTCTTTACTTAGCTGCTTTTTTCTTGCCATAATACAAATTCTAACAGTCTATTCAGTAGGACTATCAGCTGTGTATCCACCTGACTTATGCACAACACAACTGATGGTCCCAACCCCATTGATAAGGCAAGAAATCCACTTATTAAACCTGACAGGGCACACCTGTGAAGTGAAAACCATTTCCGGTGACTACCTCTTGAAGCTCATCAAGAGAATGCCAAGAGTGTGCAAACCAGTCATCAAAGCAAAAGGTGGCTACTTTGAAGAACCTAGAATATAAGACATATTTTCAGTTGTTTCACACTTTTTTGTTAAGTATATAATTCCACATGTGTTAATTCATAGTTTTGATATTCTAGGTTCTTCAAAGTAGCCACCTTTTGCTTTGATGACTGCTTTGCACACTCTTGGCATTCTCTTGATGAGCTTCAAGAGGTAGTCACCAGAAATGGTCTTCCAACAATCTTGAAGGAGTTCCCAGAGATGCTTAGCACTTGTTGGCCCTTTTGCCTTCACTCAGGAGTTGGGAACCCGCAGTTTCATGTGCGCATAACCAAGGAGGTCAAGGAAGATTTACAAGTCTGGTTAGATTTTTTGCAGTATTTTAATGGTCTATCAATTTGGCGGTCTGCCTTTGTTGCTGAGGTTGAATTGGAGTGGTATATGGATGTAAATTCTTCCTTAGGTTTTGGTGTCTATCTGGGTGGTAAGTGGTGTGCAGAGAAATGGCACCCAGCCTGGTTAAAAAATGGCGTTTTAAATAATATAATTTTGTTAGAAGTTTTTCCCATTTTGGTGTCAATAGCGATTTGGGGAGAGCAGTTGTCTAATAGGAATATTCTCATTCATTCCAGTAGGAAAGGAGTAGTTCTTGCTGTGAATTGCTTGTCAAGTAAATGTAAATTAGTAGTTAGACTGCTCAGGCATTTAGTTCTGTTGTGTCTCAAAAGGAACATTTGGCTGAAGGCGGTAGAAGTTGATAATAAATATAGTGCAGTTGCTGAATCACTTTCTCATTTACCGTTCTCAGATTTCTTCAGGCTCGCACCCCGCGCTCAACGGATAGGAGAGGATTGTCCAAGATATTTGTGGGGAATAATCTGGGCCTAATAATGGAATTGTTGCAAAGGTCATTAGCGTGTTCAAGCTGGAAGGGTTACCTGGCGGCTTGGGAGCTGTGGTCAGAATTCTGTGCTGGTGGCAGGTTGAGAGCTGACAGGGGTTCGGAGCAGGCTGCTTTAACTTTTGTGTTGACATGTATTGATAAAGGGCTTGCATATTCAACAATAGCAAAAAATGCATCCGGTATTTCTTTCTTTCTTAAAATTCTGGGTCAGCGTCCAATTAATGATTATTTTTTTAATTAAGCAGGTATTGAAGGGGTACAAGAGGAAGCGTTTTGTTGGTGATGGAAGGTGCCCGATTTCCCCAACTATGGTAAGAAATCTGTGTGAAGTGGCATTTACTTGTTGTTATAATGAATTTGAGGCTATTTTATTTTCCACAGCAGCAGTTTTAATGTTTTTTGTAGCTCTTCGTATAGGTGAACTGTTACCCAGAAGTAAGAAGGGCACAGAAGGATTGTCATTGCAGCATGTGAAGTTGGAAAGAAAATCATTAATGCTTTTTATAGCTAGGTCAAAGACAGATCAGTCCGGTAAAGGTTGTGGTATTAATTTAAAATGTTTTTCTGATGCAGCTATCTGTCCAGTCTGCAGGGTGAGGAGCTACTTGGATATTCGCCCGGCAAATGGAGAGAAGTTCCTGCCACATCGGTCTGGTGAGCCTCTGACGCAATTCCAGCTTAGGAGTATTCTTAAAAAGTGTTTGTTGGTGATGCAGTTGGGAGATAGATATTTTTCTACCCATTCCTTTAGAATTGGTGCTGCGACAGAGGCCGCCAGATTGGGATTGAGTGAGGAAGTCATTAAGAGATTGGGAAGGTGGGATTCGAAATGTTATAAGTTGTACATTAGGAGATAATTAACACTATTGTTTTTTTCTGTTGTAGTTTTTCTAGGTGTCACAGTCTGGATTTTGGGCCATTCATTTATCCGATGGGCTGAATGGAGGGCGCAACAGCGCTGCTACGGGCCAAATTTATCATTGTCTTCGGATAAAGTGAGAATTTTTTTGTTTGGAATTAGTGGACAAAGATGGGACGGTCTTTTGGATCAAGTGACCCTTATGGGTATTCGAGCTCCGGCCCCTGACATCATTATCGTACACCTAGGAGGAAACGACATTGGGAAGTTGGGCTCTATTGACCTGTTATTCCAGATGAAGAAGAGTTTGTTAGAGTTAAAAAAGTCATGTTATAATGTTAAGATTATATTTTCTGAGGTTATTTCCAAGTTTTCGTGGGTTAGGTCAGCGGAGCTGAAGTTTTGTGAGAAAATACATAAAAGGTTAAACAGGTCTTTGAGTAAATTCATGCCACTAATTGGTGGGATTTCATTTAGACACGTGGATTTGGAAGGAGGATTGCCAGGCCTTTTTCAGGTTGATTGTGTTCACCTATCTGATGTAGGTCTTGACATATTCAACCTAAATTTACAAGCAATGGTTGAGTTGGCCCTTGGTGGAGCGGGGTCATGCGTGTCTTTTTAGTCACGATGGCCGTTTGGGGTTAGTCGTTCAGGAGACTGAATAGACAGCAGGTTGGTAAGGTAAATGGGCTTGAGCTTATGGCTAAGTTGCGGTGTTATAAGAGTTTTATTAAAGTTATGTTTTTTTAAGTTTAAGAATTTTTAATAAAGGCAGTGGCCATACATTTTTCCAACCAAATCTGCGTATGTCATGTTTGAGTGTGGTAAATAATAGGTTTTTTGAAAGTAGGTTAATATGCAGTATAATGCCATGCAGCAGCACTCCATATGGCCAAGATACGTCTTAACAATGAAAATATTAGATCTAAACTGTTTTGCTCAGCAACAAGTACTTACAAAAAAACGAAGGTTTTTAGCGCATAAATTGGCCAATTCATGTGTGCCCATCAACCACGGCAAGGTAACCTCCCCCTGATGGGTAACTACTCTGCTTCCATGCCACTTTTGGGCTACAAGCCTATAACTAAACGGACAAACATGTCTTCTTCTGGGCTAAAAACACCTACATTTAAAGGGCAAGCAGAGCTGTTTATAAAACACCTGCTGGTTAATGGGAGGAGTGCAGAATCAGGCAAGAGGCTTGTACCCAAAAGTCTGTGTGTGTATATATTTACACGTGTGTGTGTGTGTATATGCAGTGCTGGCCAAAAGTATTGGCACCCCTGCAATTCTGTCAGATAATACTCAGTTTCTTCCTGAAAATGATTGCAATCACAAATTCTTTGGTATTATTATCTTCATTTAATTTGTCTTCAATGAAAAAAACACAAAAAGAATTGTCCTAAAGCCAAATTGGATATAATTCCACACCAAACCTAAAAAAGGGGGTGGACAAAAGTATTGGCACTGTTTGAAAAATCATGTGATGCTTCTCTAATTCGTGTAATTAACAGCACCTGTAACTTACCTGTGGCACCTAACAGGTGTTGGCAATAACTAAATCACACTTGCAGCCAGTTAACATGTATTAAAGTTGACTCAACCTCTGTCCTGTGTCCTTGTGTGTACCACATTGAGCATGGAGAAAAGAAAGAAGAAGAACTGTCTGAGGACTTGAGAAACCAAATTGTGAGGAAGCATGAGCAATCTCAAGGCTACAAGTCCATCTCCAAAGACCTGAATGTTCCTGTGCCTTCCGTGCGCAGTGTCATCAAGAAGTTTAAAGCCCATGGCACTGTGGCTAACCTCCCTAGATGTGGACGAAAAAGAAAAATTGACGAGAGATTTCAGCGCAAGATTGTGCGGATGGTGGATAAAGAACCTCGACTAACATCCAAACAAGTTCAAGCTGCCCTGCAGTCCGAGGGTACAACAGTGTCAACCCATACTATCCGTCAGCATCTGAATGAAAAGGGACTGTATGGTAGGATACCCAGGAAGACCCCACTTCTTACCCCGAGACATAAAAAAGCCAGGCTGGAGTTTGCCAAAACTTACCTGAGAAAGCCTAAAACGTTTTGGAAGAATGTTCTCTGGTCAGATAAGACAAAAGTAGAGCTTTTTGGGAAAAAGCATCAGCATAGAGTGTGCAGGGAAAAAAAAGAGGCATTCAAAGAAAAGAACCCGGTCCCTACAGTCAAACATGGCGGAGGTTCCCTGATGTTTTGGGGTTGCTTTGCTGCCTCTGGCACTGGACTGCTTGACCGTGTGCATGGCATTATGAAGTCTGAAGACTACCAACAAATTTTGCAGCATAATGTAGGGCCCAGTGTGAGAAAGCTGGGTCTCCCTCTGAGGTCATGGGTCTTCCAGCAGGACAATGACCCAAAACACACTTCCAAAAGCACTATAAAATGGTTTGAGAGAAAGCACTGGAGACTTCTAAGGTGGCCAGCAATGAGTCCAGACCTGAATCCCATAGAACACCTGTGGAGAGATCTCAAAATGGCAGTTTAGAGAAGGCGCCTTCAAATATCAGGGACCTGGAGCAATTTGCCAAAGAAGAATGGTCTACAATTCCAGCAGAGCATTGTAAGAAACTCATTGATGTTTACAGGAAGCGGTTGTTCGCAGTTATTTTGGCTAAAGGTTGTGCAACCAAGTATTAGGCTGAGGGTGCCAATACTTTTGTCTGGCCCTTTTTTGGAGTTTTGTGTGAAATGATCAATGATTTGATTTTTGCTTCATTCTCTTTTGTGTTTTTTCCTTGCAAGCAAATTAAATGAAGATAATAATACCAAATAATTTGTGAAAAAAGATAAAGGGAACACTCTAATAACACATCCTAGATCTAAATGAATGAAATATTCTCATTGAATACTTTGTTCTGTACAAAGTTGAATGTGCTAACAACAAAATCACACAAAAATCATCCATGGAAATCACATTTATTAACCAATGGAGGCCTGGATTTGGAGTCACCCCCAAATGAAAGTGGAAACACACACTACAGGCTGATCCAACTTTGATGTAATGTCCTTAAAACAAGTCAAAATGAGGCTCATTATTGTGTGTGGCCTCCACATGCCTGTATGACCTCCCTACAACGCCTGGGCATGCTCCTGATGAGGTTGCGGATGGTCTCATGTGGGATCTCCTCCCAGACCTGGACTAAAGCATCTGCCAACTCCTGGACAGTCTGTGGTGCAACGTGACGTTGGTGGATGGAGCGAGACATGATGTCCCAGATGTGCTCAATCGGATTCAGGTCTGGGGAACGGGCGGGCCAGTCCATAGCTTCAATGCCTTCATCTTTCAGGAACTGCTGACACACTCCAGCCACATGAGTTCTGGCATTGTCCTGCATTAGGAGGAACCCAGGGCCAACCGCACCAGCATATGGTCTCACAAGGGGTCTGAGGATCTCATCTTGGTACCTAATGGCAGTCAGGCTACCTCTGGCGAGCGCATGGAGGGCTGTGCGGCCCTCCAAAGAAATGCCACTGCACACCATTACTGACCCACTGCCAAACCGGTCATGCTGAAGGATGTTGCAGGCAGCAGATCACTCTCCACGGCGTCTCCAGACTCTGTCACGTCTGTCACATGTGCTCAGTGTGAACCTGCTTTCATCTGTGAAGAGCACAGGGCGCCAGTGGCGACTTTGCCAATCCTGGTGTTCTGTGGCAAATGCCAAGCATCCTGCATGGTGTTGGGCTGTGAGCACAACCCCCATCTGTGGACGTCGGACCCTCATGCCACCCTCATGGAGTCGGTTTCTAACCGTTTGTGCAGACACATGCACATTTGTGGCCTGCTGGAGGTCATTTTGCAGGGTTCTGGCAGTGCTCCTCCTGTTCCTCCTTGCACAAAGGCAGAGGTAGCGGTCCTGCTGCTGGGTTGTTGCCCTCCTACGACCCTTACGAATATGAACTCCATTTTTGGCTATCTCATCAGGATTTCGAGATATTTTCAATTTCTGATGAAAATTACTCCTATCGAATGTTTTTTGATAAAAACACATGATTTTCGGTACTACATTTTGTATATTTTTAATCAAGGAATGACAAAGATTACAAAGTCTATGTACAGCAAATCAAATATACTTACAGAATTAAACTACAAAATATAAAAACACATACAGTAGAGACCAAAAGTTTGGACACACCTCATTTAAAGATTTTTGCGCATTTTCATGACTATGAAAATTGTACATTCACACTGAAGGCATCAAAACTATGAATTAACACATGTGGAATTATATACTTAACAAAAAAGTGTGAAACATGTCTTATATTCTAGGTTCTTCAATGTAGCCAGCTTTTGCTTTGATGACTGCTTTGCACACTTTTGGCATTCTCTTGATGAGCTTCAAGAGGTAGTCACTGGAAATGGTCTTCCAACAATCTTGAAGGAGTTCCCATAGATGCTTAGCACTTGTTGGCCCTTTTGCCTTCACTCTGCGTTCCAGCTCACCCCAAACCATCTCGATTGGGTTCAGGTCTGGTGACTGTGGAGGCCAGATCATCTGGCGTAGCACCCCATTACTCTCCTTCTTGGTCAAATAACCCTTACACAGCCTGGAGGTGAGTTTAAGGTCATTGTCCTGTTGAAAAATAAATGATGGTCCAACCAAACGCAAACCGGATGGAATAGCATACCGCTGCAAGATGCTGTGGTAGCCATGCTGGTTCAGTATGCCTTCAATTTTGAATAAATCCCCAACAGTGTCACCAGCAAAGCACCCCCACACCATCACACCTCCTCCTCCATGCTTCACGGTGGGAACCAGGCATGTAGAGTCCATCTGTCCACCTTTTCTGCGTCGCACAAAGACACAGTGGTTGGAACCAAAGATCTCAAATTTTGACTCATCAGACCAAAGCACAGATTTCCACTGGTCTAATGTCCATTCCTTGTGTTCTTTAGCCCAAACAAGTCTCTTCTGCTTGTTGCCTGTCCTTAGCAGTGGTTTCCTAGCAGCTATTTTACCATGAAGGCCTGCTGCACAAAGTCTCCTCTTAACAGTTGTTGTAGAGATGTGTCTGCTGCTACAACTCTGTGTGGCATTGACCTGGTCTCTAATCTGAGCTGCTGTTAACCTGCGATTTCTGAGGCTGGTGACTCGGATAAACTTATCCTCAGAAGCAGAGGGGACTCTTGGTCTTCTTTTCCTGGGGCGGTCCTCATGTGAGCCAGTTACTTTGTAGCGCTTGATGGTTTTTGCAACTGCACTTGGGGACACTTTCAAAGTTTTCCCAATTTTTTGCACTGACTGATCTTCATTTCTTAAAGTAATGATGGCCACTCGTTTTTCTTTACTTAGAATTTGTATTATGGCAAGAAAAAAGCAGCTAACAGTCTATTCAGTAGGACTATCAGCTGTGTATCCACCAGACTTCTGCACAACACAACTGATGGTTCCAACCCCATTTATAAGGCAAGAAATCCCACTTATTAAACCTGACAAGGCACACCTGTGAAGTGAAAACCATTTCCGATGACTACCTCTTGAAGCTCATCAAGAGAATGCCAAGAGTGTGCAAAGCAGTCATCAAAGCAAAAGGTGGCTACTTTGAAGAACCTAGAATATAAGACATATTTTCAGTTGTTTCATACTTTTTTGTTAAGTATATAATTCCACATGTGTTAATTCATAGTTTTGATGCCTTCAGTGTGAATGTACAATTTTCATAGTCATGAAAATACAGAAAAATCTTTAAATGAGAAGGTGTGTCCAAACTTTTGGTCTGTACTGTATATATGGCACACAGATGAATGGCAAATGGCAGTTATTTGAACTTTCTTTTCTTGGCTGATCTGTGATGTACAGCTTCTGGGTTGTCTCTCATCAAGCTCCAGCAATAGTCAGCCATCATATGTGAGTCCCACCGGCCTTGATACCGTTCTTCCATTGTTTTAATGTCCTGATGAAAACGCTCCTCTTGTTCCTCACTCACATCCCCAAGGTTCTCTGGAAAAAAGTCCAAATGGCTGTGTAAATAGTGAATCTTGATACTCATTCTACATCCAAGATTTCGCAGACTCATTAGTAGCTCTTCCACAATCTCTTCATAGTTGTCTGCTTTCTTATTCCCTAGAAAATCCTGCACCACATTACAAAATGAATTCCAAGCTCTTTCTTCTGTCTCATTCATTGATGTGATAAAATTTGGGTCTCTCATAAGTGTTCTTATTTGAGGTCCATCAAATATTCCAGTCTTTTTCTTCTCTTCACTAAGACCAGGAAAAGTTGAACATATATAGTTAAAGCATTCTCCACTGTGATTGAGAGCTTTGACAAACTGCTTCTTCAATCCAAGTTTTATGTGCAAGGGAGGAAAGACAATGTTCTTCCTATCCACTAGAGGATCATGGATGACATTCTTATAACCAGATCCCAAACTCTGTCGCTGAGGCCATTCAGTTTTCACCCAATGCTCTGCTGTAGCTCTACTGTCCCAGTAGCACAGAAAACAAGGGTGTTTTGTGTACCCTCCTTGCAGACCCAAAAGAAAGTTAACCATTTTCAAATCAACACAAATTAACCACCCATGAACATTATATTGTAACCTCTCTAGAGCCATCTTGATGTTTTTATATTCTTCTTTTAAGTTTTACAGAATGACCTATTGGTACAGAGCCATACTTTCTTTCCATTGTGTAACAGAACACATTTTAAACTTCTTTTGGAACTATCAATAAAAAAGCCTCCAATCCCTTGAATCATATGCTGGATGTCCCATAAAGAGAAGTAGCCCTTCAATATCAGTACAATAGACAAGCTGGCCATCTGAATGGAAGTACTTAAGCAGTTCTGCTTCCCTGTTACGATAAAATGAGACACTTGTACCGGGTTTCAACATTCGATTCTCTTGTAGTCTTGAAGCCAATAGTTCAGCAGACTCTTTTGGTAGATAAAGATCTCTAACCAGATCATTCAAAGCAGACTGAGTAAACAGAATTGGTTTGTCACAATCTTCATCACATGGCTGAAAAGTATCTGGACTGTCTTCTTCATCAGTATAACAACGTGAGGAGAGATCTGTGTCAACGTTTTCTGGAAGCGCAGTAAATTTTGGAACAGGAATGTCTTCACTATAGGCAACTGGTCGAATAGCTGAAGGGATACTCGGGTATTGCAAATATTGCTTATTTTTCTTATTGAAACCTTTTACATCGACAAGGCAGAAATAGAAGTCTTCTAAATGATTGCTTGGTTCTCTCCAAACCATAGGAACTCCAAACTGAAGTTTAGCATTCTTTCCTTGAGACCATGATCTCAAGCTCTCAATACAGGTTTTGCACACTTTGTGAGGAGCCCAATGCTTGTCTTGGTCTCCAAGTTTTACTTTGAAGTACGCAAAATACACCCTCTTAACAAAGTCAGTAATGTTGCGCCTCTGAGTCTTCACAGTAAAGTTTCCACAGATGTAACAAAAACTATTTGGATCATTTGAGCACTGTCTTCTGCGAGATGTAGAGGCCATTGTTAGATCAGCAAAACATCCTGCAGAGAAATACAAGATAAAAGTTGTTAGCTACCTGAGTTGTTCATTGAATTTCTGTCGTCCCCCCCCCACACACCTTAGGTATTGATTCACAAAAAAAAAAAAGAAAACCAGCAGGATAAAAACAATAAATATCAAAATTCATTGAAAATTTCAATAAATAAAACAGTACCTGCACACGACTGTTGTGTACATTGAAAACTGTTTTTTTACTTTCTTATCATAACAAATGGGAATTATGCATGTTCAAAGAAAACAAAGATATTCTCACATTTATTGGGAGAATAAATGAAAACTAAATTTACCTTAGTGAACCGTATAAACCGGCACTTTTCATACACTACTTATATTTTTCATGGAATTCATGAAAATGGGCTATATACCTATAGCGCAAAAACGTGATGTGATAGAAAAATTATAAGATCAGATTTGAATTCAGCACCCCCAAATTAGTCTAAAACTGTTCTTAAAGTCCATGCCAGAATTTTTTTTTTTTTTTTTGTAGACCAGTGAATTGCCAATAATTTCCATCTATTGTCTATTCCATTTGCACAACAGCATGTGAAATTGATTGTCAATCAGTGTTGCTTCCTAAGTGGACAGTTTGATTTCACAGAAGTTTGATTTACTTGGAGTTATATTCTGTTGTTTAAGTGTTCCCTTTATTTTTGAGCAGTGTATATATACACACACACACATATATACATGCACACGTATATATACACACACGTATATATATATATACACACACTCACACACACTTGTATATATACGCACACACGTATATATACACACAGACATATATATATACACGCACACACATACAGTATATACACACAGACGTATATATACACGCACACACATATATACACACAGACGTATATATACACGCACACACGTATATATACACACACACACACGTGTACATACAGTACAGACAAAAAGTTTGGACACACCTTCTCATTTAAAGATTTTTCTGTATTTTCTTGACTATGAAAATTGTACATTCACACTGAAGGCATCAAAACTATGAATTAACACATGTGGAATTATATACTTAACAAAAAAGTGTGAAACAACTGAAAATATGTCTTATATTCTAGGTTCTTCAAAGTAGCCACCTTTTGCTTTGATGACTGCTTTGCACACTCTTGGCATTCTCTTGATGAGCTTCAAGAGGTAGTCACCGGAAATGGTCTTCCAACAATCTTGAAGGAGTTCCCAGAGATGCTTAGCACTTGTTGGCCCTTTTGCCTTCACTCTGCGGTCCAGCTCACCCCAAACCATCTCGATTGGGTTCAGGTCTGGTGACTGTGGAGGCCAGGTCATCTGGCGTAGCACCCCATCACTCTCCCTCTTGGTCAAATAGCCCTTACACAGCCTGGAGGTGAGTTTGGGGTCATTGTCCTGTTGAAAAATAAATGATGGTCCAACTAAACGCAAACCGGATGGAATAGCATGCCGCTGCAAGATGCTGTGGTAGCCATGCAGGTTCAGTATGCCTTCAATTTTGAATAAATCCCCAACAGTGTCACCAGCAAAGCACCCCCACACCATCACACCTCCTCCTCCATGCTTCACGGTGGGAACCAGGCATGTAGAGTCCATCCGTTCACCTTTTCTATGTCGCACAAAGACACGGTGGTTGGAACCAAAGATCTCAAATTTGGACTCATCAGACCAAAGCACAGATTTCCACTGGTCTAATGTCCATTCCTTGTGTTCTTTAGCCCAAACTAGTCTCTTCTGCTTGTTGCCTGTCCTTAGCAGTGGTTTCCTAGCAGCTATTTTACCATGAAGGCCTGCTGCACAAAGTCTCCTCTTAACAGTTGTTGTAGAGATGTGTCTGCTGCTAGAACTCTGTGTGGCATTGACCTGGTCTCTAATCTGAGCTGCTGTTAACCTGCGATTTCTGAGGCTGGTGACTCGGATAAACTTATCCTCAGAAGCAGAGGTGACTCTTGGTCTTCCTTTCCTGGGGCGGTCCTCATGTGAGCCAGTTTCTTTGGAGCACTTGATGGTTTTTGCAACTGCACTTGGGGACACATTCAAAGTTTGCCCACTTTTTCGGACTGACTGACCTTCATTTTTTAAAGTAATGATGGCCACTCCTTTTTCTTTACTTGGCTGCTTTTTTCTTGCCATAATACAAATTCTAACAGTCTATTCAGTAGGACTATCAGCTGTGTATCCACCAGACTTCTGCACAACACAACTGATGGTCCCAACCCCATTTATAAGGCAAGAAATCCCACTTATTAAACCTGACAGGGCACACCTGTGAAGTGAAAACCATTTCCGGTGACTACCTCTTGAAGCTCATCAAGAGAATGCCAAGAGTGTGCAAAGTAGTCATCAAAGCAAAAGGTGGCTACTTTGAAGAACCTAGAATATAAGACATATTTTCAGTTGTTTCACACTTTTTTGTTAAGTGTATAATTCCACATGTGTTAATTCATAGTTTTGATGCCTTCAGTGTGAATGTACAATTTTCATAGTCATGAAAATACAGAAAAATCTTTAAATGAGAAGGTGTGTCCAAACTTTTGGTCTGTACTGTGTATATATATGTATATACACACACACAGATATATGTATTCACACATATGTGTGTATACATATATATATATATATATATATATGTGTGTGTGTATATACACATGTGTTTGCATGTATATACACACGTGGTCAAAATTGTTGGTCCCCCTCGTTTAATGAAAGAAAAACCCGCAATGGTCACAGAAATAATTTGAATCTGACAAAAGTAATAATAAATTAAAAATCTATGAAAATGAACAAATGAAAGTCAGACATTGCTTTTCTGCTTCCACAGAATTTAAAAAAAAAATTAAACTCATGAATAGTGTTGAGCATTCCGATACTGAAATATCGGGTATCGACCGATATTCGCGGTATCGGAATTCCGATACTTAATTCCGATACTTTTAGAATATCGAATACCGGAATCGGAAGTTCCCATAATGCCTGCGCTCTGCAGGGTCTCTGAAGGATGACAGGCTGGATGGCAGAGCTCAGCTGAGATCCAGCCTGTCATCAGAATGCCATCCTAGCGTGAGAGAATTCTCCTGATTGTTTAAAAGCCGGCGGGCGGTAAAAAGCCGCCGGCTTTTAAACAATCACACAGCCCCATACTGCTTCCCCGCAGCCTCCCATCCCGATCCTCCGCTCCCCCCGCCACCTCCCATCCCGATCGTAAGTTAGGACTGCGCGGGGAGCGCAGCACCAAGGAGCGGGGAGCGAAGGACCCGGGCGGGGAAGCCGGCAGTGAAAAGACTTCACCGCCGGCTTTCCCGTTCTGTGCTGCGCTTTCCCGCCGGTTATTTCAAATGAACAGCTGAGGTATCAGGTGATGCCGATCAGCTGTTCATTTGAAGTAGCCGCGGTGCCCTCAGAGCGTTCATGTGAGTTCATGCTTGACTGCATTGCATGAACTCACATGAACTTGCCCACGGCCGCACAGGTCAGCCTCACCTCCCAGACCGGTCATGATTGGTGTGTGTGGGTGTCTGTGCGATGTGTGCGGGTGTGCGCGGTGTGTGTGCGGTGTCTGTGCGATATGTGCGGGTGTGCGCGGTGTCTGTGCGATGTCTGCGGGTGTGCGTGTGCAGGCAAACATAGGCCGATGTGACACTACTACTCCCATCGGCCTATGTCTGTCCCCCGTCCACTTGTGCCAGCAGGATCAGCTTGATGGGAGCAGTAGTTCCCATCAGCCTGATCCTGCTATTTAAACTACCCCATATGTTATTTTGGCCCTATACATCTTTTATTCTTTTAGGCCCCCATATTTTTTTTTTGTTTTTGGTCCCCAATAAATTTTAAATACATGTCATTGGTGGCCAGTGGTTACCTAAAATAAATTAGTTTATACATTACCTGTCCCCGCTGATCGCCACCTAAAATAAAGTAAAAAATAAAAAACTACACCTATACTCACCTAGACACCTAATTCCCCGAAGCCATCGATCTCCTGTAATAAAATATAAAACAATAAACCACAACCTTATCCCTCCGTAGTAGTCCACGAGTGTCCCACGATGATCTCCAGTTTAGAGCAGCCACATAGAATGTGACCGCTCTGAACCGCTGCCGCCGCTAGAATGACGGGGCCGTAAAGCAGCCCCGTCATTGCATAAGCGGGTTCGCCGGAGTTCAGGCAGCGCTGCTCCGGTTAGCTGCTTTACGGCCCGCTGTACCGTGAGAAATTCCCACGGTACAGCAGTGCCGTAAACGAGGTCACCGTAGCAGCACTGCCTGAATGCACTCCGGTGACCTCAGTCAGTGGCTCACGCTGCCGGGAGCGGACGTGTTCCCGGCAGCGTGAGCTTACAGCAGCCATGCACAGCTGTCACCATCTCCAGATGTGACAGCTGTGCATGGGAGATCAGCGCAGGAACGTGGACAGGTAACTATTTTTTTTTTAGTAAACTAAGAATTAAATAAAATGGTGTGTTTTATTTCAAATAAATAATTTTTTTTCTGGGTGTAGTGTGTGTTTTTTATTTTTAACACTTTGTAGGTTAGTAATGGGGGTGTCTTATAGACGCCCATCATTACTAACCTGGGCTTCATGGCAGCTGGCGCTGACATGAACCCCAACCCTATTACCCCCTGCCACCGCACCAGGGCAGCGTGGAAGAGCGAGGCTAAGTGCCAGAATTGGCGCATCCTATAGATGCCCCATTTCTGGGGCGGCTGACGGCTGGTGTTTCTGACGCGCCCCTGGGCCTGTGTCGCGCTGCGTTGCGCATGCGGGAGCCTACCCGGAGCCGGATCAGTGGAGGGTTGTAGTCTCGTGGCGGTGACCCGGTCCGTGCCCAGGGAGTCAAACTAGACGGCAGTCTATTAGTAGTAAATAGTTGATGACTACGCCACCCGTTGAGTGCAGCCAGGGAGCTGCTGCTGCAGGGCAGACCGCTGAGGCCGGTGGTAGGATTGTGCAGCGTGATAGTATAACCCCCAACGGGAGGGGTATGGCCTCAGGGCAGCCGACGTGGATGATGGGGGTAGCAGGAACCACTCAGAGACGGTACGGTGTAGTTCAGGGTCTTTACTGGTAACAACGATAGACCCTCCCGGAGTACTTGCTAGCAAACGGGGCCTGGTCAGTCTTTGAGCAGATGGGATCTCCCCTGGCCAGGCGTAGTTGTAGGCCTCACAAACTGACTGTACTCTTCTGGCTACCTTGCTAGAAGCTGATGTAAGTAGCCCACGTCCCTGAGTGTACCGTGTGGTGCTCACCCGTATGGCCGGTGACTCGGGGCCTTCTAATGGCTTCCGCTCCACGATGGCGGTGCTGGTCCCACGCGTGTGACCGTGCCTTCGGGCTTCTGGGCCAGAGGACCTGAAATCCCCTGCCTGACGGATTCTGCTGCTGGGTAGAAGTTAGTCCCCACAGCCTCGGACTCCGGGTCCGGTAAAGAATCTTCTTAGTCAGGGCGAGCGCTGCAGCTGCCAGCCCCTGACTCCTTGGAACTCTCCTGTTTCCTATGCTGCTTCTTGTCTCCACTCTCCTTGTCTGACTCACCCTGCCTCAGCCCCGGGTTTATACAGGGGAAGTTCTTCCCCTCCCAAGACTGGGCAGGAGGTGTGGCATGCACAGGATCCCTGACCAAAGGACCTCCCACCTGCTCTCAGACATAACATTACATTACTGTGGAAAACCAGACCCCTGGGGTGCCACATTCCCCCCTAGTGAAATTTAGTACTCCGGGACTAAACACATTTAGAAAAACATAACAAAGTATAACAATAACAACACAATAAGAAAAACATATAAGATGGTTGCGGCGTGTCCGCAACCGGGTGCAGTCTTTGAAGAAAAGCAAAGGTGTCCATTTCACCAACACAGGGAGACGTAACCAGGTAGGGGTCTGTCCTACCCCGAGTCCTTAACAGTCTCTAGTCCATCCTGGGTTACGCTCCAACTATATACAAGGATTCCCGGTAAATCCACCAAGGTTTCCTAAAAACAACTGGAAACACAAAATTATTCACAAGCAACAATACACAGAAAAACATAAATAAAACAATTCATACACTTTAAATTCTCCAGCGTGCGGGTAACTGGCCTCTAGTGGCCCGAGTGGACCTACGGAGCTGACTGTCTGGCCCTGAACTACAGGGTGTAGGAGCTGTCAAGGGTAAACTGGGCAGCTGTCTACCGGCTCTTTGTCTCACTAGGGGTACGGCAGGCTCACTATAAGCAGAGGGTTGATTCTCCTGTTCTGCTTGTGTGGAGTCTTCTGCCTCCTGGACCGGCTGTTCTTCCAGCTCTACCCGTTGCTCCGTAGGTTCTTGGGATGATGGTTGGAGGAAGGTGAGTACGGGTACCACAACTGCACCATTGACTTGAGTCCAAGACTGAGGAAAGTCCCCGAGCACGGTACTAACCATATCTTCCCTTTCTTCCACGGGTCGATGGTCTTCTTGTTCTTCTTCAGGGTTCCTCAGTTGTTCGGGACACTTCTTCAGGTGGTCCCGGGATACAATGGCTGTGGTTTCCCCTCCGTCTTTACTGATGGTACAGACCTTCGGGTTCTCGTGGCTTGAGGGCAGTACGGTGTACGGGTCCTTCTCCCACTGGTCGTCCAACTTGTGGAGCCGTCTCTTCCTCTTCAAGACCTGCTCTCCGGGTACCAGGGGAACAGCGGGAGCATACTGGTTGTAAGTTTTCTCTTGTCTTTCCCTAGCCTGACAGAGACTTCGCTACACGCTCTCCTGTACTCTCCGGTACTGCTGCTGCCTCTCTGTGTCCCAGTCTGTTTCTGGTGAAGTGTCCTCGGGGGTCAGGACTCCCATTTCCAGGTCAACAGGTAACTTACCAGGTCTTGCCCTCATTAGGTAAGCCGGGGTACAGTTGGTGGAACCTACCGGGATGTGGTTGTATAGGTCCACCAGATCGGGCAACTTTTCAGGCCACAGACTGCGTTCTTCCAGGGGCAACGTTTTTAGAAGATCCATTACCACCTGGTTCATTTTTTCACAAAGTCCATTAGTCTGCGGATGGTAGGGTGTCGTCCTTATCTTCCGGCAGCCATACAGATTGCAGAATTCCTGAAAGACCTCCGCTTCAAAGGCAGGTCCCTGGTCCGTCAGCACTTGGTCCGGGTACCCGTGTGGACGGCAGAAGTGCTGCTGGAAGGCTCTAGCTGCTGTTTGAGCCGTTAAGTCCTTGACGGGGATGACAACCAAGAACCGGGAGTAATGATCCACGATGGTTAACGCGTAGACGTAGCCACTTCTGCTTGGGGTCAGTTTTATATGATCCAAGGCTACCAGTTCCAACGGTTGCCGGGTGACGATGGACTGCAGGGGAGTCTTCTGGCTGGCCCGGTCCTTCCTTCTCAGATTGCACGGGCCACAGTCTCTGCACCACTTCTCGATGGTTCCCCTCATGCCTACCCAGTGGAACCGCTCGCGCAGCAGGAACTCCAGCTTTTTCCACCCGAAGTGTCCAGCTCCGTCGTGGTATGCCTCCATCACCATGGCTGCGTCTCTTCGTGGCACCACTACTTGCCAGAGTAGTTCATGCGTCCGGGAGTTGACCATTCTGCGGCACAACTTCCCCTTGTAAAGGAATAGTCGACTCTTCTCCGCCCATAGTTGTTTGGCTTCCTCCGGAGCGTCTGGTTCAAGTCGAGCCTCCGGCCGAGTCAGCATCTCCTTCACCAGTCGGACGGCAGGGTCGCTGTCTTGCGTTTCCGCCCAGTTGTAGTGGGGTAAGGGGTTCAACGTAGCAGCCTGTTTACCCCTTACCCGGTGGGAATACTGGATAGTCCCATGACGGTGGAACGCAGGGAGTTCAACTTCTTCCAGTCCCTCCGGATCTTCTCCTTCGTCCGGCAGGTTGGGCATCCTGGACAGGGCATCCGCGTTAGTATTGGAGCGTCCTGCCCGGTATTTGATTGTGAACTCGTAGTTGGACAGACGGGCCATCCACCTCTGCTCCAGGGCACCGAGTCTTGCCGTGTCCAGGTGTATCAACGGGTTGTTATCCGTGTATACGGTGAACCGGGAAGAAGCGAGGTAATGCCTAAAGCGCTCGGTGACTGCCCATACCACGGCCAGGAACTCTAGCTTAAATGAGCTGTAATTCTCGGGGTTCCTTTCGGTGGGTCGCAGTTTTCGGCTGGCATAGGAGATCACTCGTTCTCTCCCCTGCTGAATCTGGGATAGTACGGCTCCTAGCCCGATGTTACTGGCGTCGGTGTAGAGGATGAAGGGCTGGCTATAGTCTGGGTACGCCAAGATTTCATCCCCCGTGAGGGCCATCTTCAGCTGGCGGAAGGACTCTTCTTCTAGCTCTTCCCATTTGAAGGGCGGCTTCTGGTTCTTGGCCTTCCGGGACTGGCCTATCAGGAGGTCCTGCATAGGCGCTGCCTTTTTGGTGAAACCGGGAATAAACCTTCGGTAGTAGCCTACCAACCCTAGGAACTGCCGCACTTCTTTTACGCTGGAGGGGCTTGGCCATCCCTTAATTGCGGTGATCTTATCGGGGTCGGGAGCCACTCCGTCAGCGCTCACCACGTGTCCCAGGTATTGCACCTTTGGTTTCAGGAGGTGACACTTGGAGGGTTTCACCTTTAGGCCGTAACTCGCCAGAGCTTCGAACACCTCCGCCAGGTGTTTCAGGTGGTCCTCATAAGTTTTGGAGTATACGATGACATCGTCCAGGTACAAAAGGACCGTCTCGAAGTTTCTGTGGCCCAGACAGCACTCCATTAATCGTTGGAAGGTTCCTGGGGCGTTGCAGAGTCCGAACGGCATGCAGGTGAACTCACTAAGTCCCATCGGGGTGGTGAATGCGGTCTTCTCCCGGTCCGCCTCTGCTACAGGAACCTGCCAGTACCCGCTAGTGAGATCCAAGGTAGAGAAGAAGTTAGCAGATCTTAAAGCAGCCAATGACTCCTCTATCCTTGGTAAGGGGTACGCATCCTTGTGTGTGATACGGTTGATTTTCCGGTAATCTACACACATCCTCATGGTGTTGTCTTTCTTTTTGACTAAAACTAGTGGGGCTGCCCAGGGGCTACAGCTATCCCGGATTACCCCAGCCTCCTTCATGTCTCTAAGCATCCCCTTGGCGTGTTGGTAATGTGCAGGGGGTACGGGTCGATACCTCTCTTTTATGGGAGGATGATCTCCCGTGGGGATGCGGTGTTCTACCCCCTTGACTCGCCCGAAGTCTAACGGGTGTTTACTAAACACTCTCTCATACTCTTGAACCACCCGATAGACTCCTTGTTTCTGATGTGAGGGAGTGGAATCAGTACCCAAATGTAGTTGCTGACACCAGTCCTCCATGTCTTTCTTAGAGCCGTTACCTTCCTCCGGGTGAGATGGAGGCAAGGATTCCACAGATTGTATAGAATTTTGATTAGTGGTATATAATTTGGCTAGCGTGGCATACCGGGGCAGGTACACTTCCCTCTCCCCGATATTTATTATGCGAATGGGCACCCTCCCATGGCGTACATTGACCACCCCCCGTGCTGTCAAAATGGTGGGCCTACTGTCTGAGTAAACTGGTTCTACCATTGCCTGGTAATCTCTTCCTCTCAGACCAATAGCTGCCCGGCACCAAATCATCATTTCACTTTTTGGGGGCATGGCAATAGGAAAAGGGTCACACATTCTTACGCTACCAATCTCACCGCCGGAGAGTTCCACTTGTTGCCGTTGCATCAGTGCCCGGATCTCTTTCTGGAGCACCCGCTGCTCGCCGGAGCTGGCGTTCTTGGCAACCTGCTGTAAAAGGAAAATCACCTCTGCAAGACAATTTTCAATTACATTAGTTCCTAGAGTTATTTTTGGGTGACTCTCATGTTTATCAATATCTACAATGATCAGTCCCTGTGCGGCCAGTTCGACTCTACCGATTTTGAGGGCCACCTCCTTAAATCCGATCTGTGGCACGGGCTGGCCATTGCTGGCGATGATACTCAAGTCGTCGTCAGGGTAGTGGGTAATATCCGAGTCATTCCAGTACTGCTTGAAGAGCACGTACGGGATGGTGGTGACCTGTGACCCGGTATCCAGTAGGGCACTCATGGGAATGCCATCCAGTACCACAGGCAAGACTGGACGTCCTCCCACATATCTGTCGCGCCAGTTCGATGGGCCTGGTGATCTTTTTCCTGGGGGTTGGCCCTCTACCCCAGGTTGTGCCCGTTTAAAGAACAGTACCTTGCCATATGTCCGGGTTGATTGCAGCGGCGGCAGATGGGTCGTCCGTCCTCGCTGTATCGGTCACTGGGTCTTCCTCTGGCCGGTGGGGTCCTCCTTGGTCGACGCCACGGGATGTCCTCCGGTCCGGATGCCAGCTGGATCTTCCCTGGGGTGGAAACCTGTAAAGACTGCACAGTTCGGGTTAGCGCAGCAACGCTCTTAGCTAGCTCTTGGACCTGATGGTGTAGGTCTGGAGCCGGGTCATTGTCCAAAGCCTGCGCATCAGCTCCCACAGGCCCTGCTGACAAGGGCGCCGCCTCCTGGTAGTAAGTGGTAGTGGGGCGTCTGTGGGTCACAACGCCACCTGGTGCCGGTTCTCGGAGCACCCGGATGGCTCTGTCCTTGAACTGTGCAAAGTCCAGATGGGGATCCTGTAAGGCCATTGCCCGCAACTGGGTTCGGTGGGCATTGCAATATAAACCCTCTATAAATTGTTCAGTCAACAGCCTGTCCTCGTTTCCCACCCCATCAGGGTCGGTCTGCTTTATGGCCCTCAGGGCCTCTTGTAGGTTTAGTGCATAGTCCCTTATACTCTCATGCGCTCGCTGCTTGCACCCGTAGAATCTAAGCTTAATCTCGGCTGAGGTGCGGGTATCAAAGGTGTCCTTCAGCCGGGTTAGTATCCCTGCGACAGTCTTCCTCCCAGGTGGCCAGGATTTTACTTCCCTTTTGGCTGCCCCGGTTAGTTGGGCCACCAGGATGCTCACTTTTTGCTCTTCTGTGAGGGGGTACACCTGGAAGAGGCTATCCAGCTTTTCTCTAAAGTCATGCAGGGTATGTGACTCCCCTGAGTACTGGGGTAGCCAAGCTGCTCCCGGGATATAGGGCATGGTGAAGGGCATAACTGCAGCAGCGGTAGCGCTGGCGGGGGTTGGGGCAGTGAAGCTCTCCTCCGTATCCGACATCTTCCTCCCCCCTAGTGGACCGTGGCCTACCTTGCGATGATCCTCTTCCGTAGGCCGCGGCTCCGCAGTGGATCGTCAGGGTTGAGGACCTTCCGTCGCGCTCCTGTGACGTCGGCGTCTGCTGGGCTCCTTCCAGGACCTTACGCAACGTCCGGACGTGAGGCGGGGCTTCAGTTCTCGCGCGCTTTCGGAGTCCACGCCCCTCTTCTTCCCGCGCGGCGTCCTCAAGATGGCGTCCAATGGCGGGAAAACTCCACGGATGGCGGGAAGAAGGTCGAAGATGGCGCCGGATGGCGGGAAAACTTCGCGGATGGCGGGAAGAAGGTAGAAGATGGCGCCGGATGGCGGGAAACCTCCACGGATAGCGGGAATCTTCACCACTGGTAAGTTTGAACAGTCTTTGCTTTTCAGGCACGCAGTACCCGGTGGTTGCGGGCACGAAATCCTGCCGACTACGCCAAAGTTGACGCGCCCCTGGGCCTGTGTCGCGCTGCGTTGCGCATGCGGGAGCCTACCCGGAGCCGGATCAGTGGAGGGTTGTAGTCTCGTGGCGGTGACCCGGTCCGTGCCCAGGGAGTCAAACTAGACGGCAGTCTATTAGTAGTAAATAGTTGATGACTACGCCACCCGTTGAGTGCAGCCAGGGAGCTGCTGCTGCAGGGCAGACCGCTGAGGCCGGTGGTAGGATTGTGCAGCGTGATAGTATAACCCCCAACGGGAGGGGTATGGCCTCAGGGCAGCCGACGTGGATGATGGGGGTAGCAGGAACCACTCAGAGACGGTACGGTGTAGTTCAGGGTCTTTACTGGTAACAACGATAGACCCTCCCGGAGTACTTGCTAGCAAACGGGGCCTGGTCAGTCTTTGAGCAGATGGGATCTCCCCTGGCCAGGCGTAGTTGTAGGCCTCACAAACTGACTGTACTCTTCTGGCTACCTTGCTAGAAGCTGATGTAAGTAGCCCACGTCCCTGAGTGTACCGTGTGGTGCTCACCCGTATGGCCGGTGACTCGGGGCCTTCTAATGGCTTCCGCTCCACGATGGCGGTGCTGGTCCCACGCGTGTGACCGTGCCTTCGGGCTTCTGGGCCAGAGGACCTGAAATCCCCTGCCTGACGGATTCTGCTGCTGGGTAGAAGTTAGTCCCCACAGCCTCGGACTCCGGGTCCGGTAAAGAATCTTCTTAGTCAGGGCGAGCGCTGCAGCTGCCAGCCCCTGACTCCTTGGAACTCTCCTGTTTCCTATGCTGCTTCTTGTCTCCACTCTCCTTGTCTGACTCACCCTGCCTCAGCACCGGGTTTATACAGGGGAAGTTCTTCCCCTCCCAAGACTGGGCAGGAGGTGTGGCATGCACAGGATCCCTGACCAAAGGACCTCCCACCTGCTCTCAGACATAACATTACATTACTGTGGAAAACCAGACCCCTGGGGTGCCACATTTCTAGCCTGGGAGGGGGCCAATATTCATGGCACCCTTCCTGGGTTATTAATATCAGCCCCCAGCTGTCTGCCTAGCCTTTGCTAGCTATTAAAATAGGGGGGACCCCACGTCATTTTTTTGGGGGGTCTCCCATTTTAATAGCTAGTAAAGGCTAGGTATTCAGCTGGGGGCTGATATTAGTAGCCTGGGAAGCTCCGTGGGTATTACCCCCTTCCCAGGCTTCAAACATCTGCCCCAGCCGTCTGCTTAACCTCCGCTAGAGACTAAAATTATGGGGGATCCCACGCCAATTTTATTTTTAATAAATCCTTTATTTTAACACTAAATGACACTTGAGGGGTTAATAAAGATGCAGTCCCTAAATTATTATTTATTTTTTAATTAATTTTTCCCAAAAATTCTGACGTGGGCTTTGCCATATTTTTGTATGCCAGCCAGGTACAGCATCCAGGAACGGGCTGCCCCCAACTCCCAGCTGCCTATTTGTACCTGGCCGGACACAACAATATAGGGAAGCCCTTTTTTTTAATTATTTCATGAAATAATTAAAAAAAAATTGACGTGGGGCTTCGCCCTGTTTTTGTGTCCAGCCAGGTACAACTAGGCAGCTGGGAGCTGGAATCTGCAGCGCAGGGAGGCCCAAGCTTTCTGGGCCTCCCCCGCTGCAAATTGCAGTCCGCAGCCACCCCGGAAAATGGCGCGTTCATAGAAGCGCCATCTTCTGGCGCTGTACCCAACTCATCCAGGGCCCTGGTGCGGTGGCTCACTGGGTAATAAAGGGGTTAGGGCCAGCTTGGCATTATCAGCTGGCCCTAAGCCCGAAATTCATGGGGTCACGCCAATATTAGACATGACCGCCATGAATTTCTAGTAAAGTATTTAAAAAATACACAACACCCAGAAAAAAGTCCTTTAATTGAAATAAACACACAATTCTTTATTGTTCTAAATTAAACCATACTTACCATCACACCCATTCCAGCTGAAGCCAATGATTTCCTGCAATAAAAGAAAAATAATAAAGCAACCTCATCCTTACCTTTCCATGGTTCCCACGACAGCTTCAGCTCTGCTACATCGAGATGACAGGCTGGACCGCAGCAGAACGCTGCCATCCAGCCTGTCATCCCGCGGACACTGAGAAGCGCAGGCTTGCTTGCGCTCCTCAGTGTCTCGCTGTGACGGCATAAATATGAGCCGAGGTCATGTCCAATGAACTCGGCTCACCTCATGCACGTCACTGACAGCGTGGGAAAATTCTCCTGCACTCAGCGCTTCAGCGTGAGAATTCTCCCACGCTGTCAGTGACGTGCATGAGGTGAGTTCATGTCCAATGAACTCAGCTGACCTCATGCACGTCACTGACAGCGTGGGAGCATTCTCACGCTGAAGCGCTGAGTGCAGGAGAATTTTCCCACGCTGTCAGTGACGTGCATGAGGTGAGCCGAGTTCATTGGACATGACCTCGGCTCATCTTTATGCCGTCACAGCGAGACACTGAGGAGCGCAAGCAAGCCTGCGCTTCTCAGTGTCCGCGGGATGACAGGCTGGATGGCAGCGTTCTGCTGCGGTCCAGCCTGTCATCTCGATGTAGCAGAGCTGGAGCCGTCGTGGGAACCATGGAAAGGTAAGGATGAGGTTGCTTTATTATTTTTCTTTTATTGCAGGAGATCGTTGGCTTCAGCTGGAATGGGCGTGACGGTAAGTAGAGTTTAATTTAGAACAATAAAGAATTGTGTCTTTATTTCAATTAAAGGACTTTATTCTGGGTGTTTGTGTTTTTTTTTAGCTTTGACTATGGGGTTAGTAATGGGGGTGTCTTATAGACGCCTCTCCATTACTAACCTGGGCTTGATGTCAGCTGGCATTATAAGCTGACATCAACCCCAGCCCTATTACCCCACTGCCACCGCTACAGGGCAGTGGGAAGAGCGAGGCTAAGTGCCAGAATTGGCGCATCCTATGGATGCGCCATTTCTGCGGCGGCTGACGGCTGGTGTTTCTAGCCTGGGAGGGGGCCAATATTCATGGCACCCTTCCTGGGCTATTAATATCAGCCCTCAGCTGTCTGTCTAGCCTTTGTTAGCTATTAAATTAGGGGGGACCCCATGTCATTTTTTTGGGAGTCCCCCATTTTAATAGCTAGTAAAGGCTAGGTATTCAGCTGGGGGCTGATATTAGTAGCCTGAGAAGCTCCGTGGGTATTACCCTCTTCCCAGGCTTCAAACATCTGCCCCAGCTGTCTGCTTAACCTCTGCTAGAGCCTAAAATTACGGGGAACCCCACGCCAATTTTTTTTTAAATAAATCCTTTATTTTAACACTAAATGACAAGTACAGTAATCAACACTGTCACTGTACTTCATATATATGTGACTGACATGTTTATATCTATCTAATCTATGTGTGATTCTCTATTCCTTCTATTCTAAATTGTCGGGTACAGATGCTGAATTGCCGGCCGGCTTTTTTAAAGAGACAGTGCATGAAAACACTATTATTTTTTTTAATAAATCCTTTACACTAAATGACAAGTACAGTAATCAACACTGTCACTGTACTTCATATATATGTGACTGACATGTTTCTATCTATCTAATCTATGTGTGATGTTCTATTCTTTCCGTTCTAAATTGTCGGGTACCGGTGTATGCCGCTGCTGAATTGCCGGCTTTTCGCCTAATAAATTCTACATTATTCTTAGTTGTTTTACTTCATGTAGAATTAACCTACAAGGAAAGAAAGGGTTTATTTTCATTCCGATATTTGTGTCCCATTGACTTGCATTGGTTTCCGGTATCGGAATCGGCGATATCCGATACTTTTTGGGTATCGGTCCGATCCAATCGGATACGATATTTCCTGATATCGGAAGGTATCGCTCAACACTAGTGCCTATATATATATATTGGCTATGTGGGGGCTTATATTGTATATAGGCAGCTATCTGCAAGCTCATACTGTATATAGGAGGCTATATCGGGGCTTATACTGTATATAGGAGGCTATGTGCAGGCTCATACTGTATATAGGAGGCTATGTGGGGGCTCATGCTGTATATAGATGTAGCGCCGGCGTCCCTGCCCTCTGCTAGGCAGGGACGCTGTTCCCCTCACCTCCCTGCTCCGTGCCCGGCGTCCTCCTCCCGCTCTGCTGGCAGCGCGCGCTCCTTCCCGTCCACTGTGCTTAGGGCGCGCGCGCGCGCTCTCCCTCCCTCTTAAAGGGGCCGCGCGCGCCGTCCTAAGGAGTCCCCGGCCAATGGCCGGAGGACTTCACCATAAATAAGGCACCTCCTCCAAGATGGAGGTGCCCGAGCAATGTTGTTGCACTGTTCACTACTCTGCTTCAGCCCTCAGGTCCCGTTGCCAGTTCCTGCCAGTTACCTGCCAGATTCCTGCCTGATTATCTGCTACCTGCCTGCTAGTCTGAGGTCCGACGGTCTGCCTTACTACTCCTGTCAGTCTGTCTAAGGACCAGTCTGCCCGCTCACCTGGGAGCGCACATCAGCCACCTGCCTGCTTGCCCGAGGTCCGACGGTCTGCCTTCCAACTCCTGTCTGTCTGTCTATGGACCAGCTTGCCCGCTCACCTGGGAGCACACACCTGCTACCTGCCTGCTAGTCTACCTGGAGGCTCCGCCGTCACGTGCTGTGACCACCTGCCTGTCCAGTGACTCCTGCTCGCTCACCTGGGAGCGCTCATCTGCTGCCTGTCTGCTAGCCTACCTGGAGGCTCTGCCGTCACGTGCTGTGACCACCCGCCTGTCCAGAGACTTCTGCCCGCTCACCTGGGAGCGCTCATCTGCCGCCTGTCTGTTGGTCTTCCTGGAGGCTCCGCCGTCACATGCTGTGACCACCCGTTCATCCAGAGACTCTCGCCTGCTCACCTGGAAGCTCACGTCTATCATCAGCCGCCACAGGTCGTACCAACCCTTTACCTAGAGACTGCCCCGGTCACTTGCCGTGACCATCAGCCCGTTCATCCAGAGACTGCCCTGGTCACTTGCCGTGACCTCCAGCCCGTTCACTCAGAGACTGTCCCGGTCACCTGCTGTGACCTCCTGCCCGTCTTCCCTGGTCGCCACCCGCTCCCTTACAAGGACTGCCCCCTTGTATAGTAGCTCAGAGGTTCCGCCTCCCAGACCCGTTACAGTTTGCTCGGGCCATGGAACCCGGTGGCACCCAAGCTCCCTCGCTCTCGGACCTGTGTCATGAACTGTCCCGTCAAAGGTCCCAACAGGAGTCCATCCTGGGTCACCTGCGGAATGTCAATACTCGCCTGGACACTCTGACTGCTCCACCAGCAACCTCCGCCAGTGCCATGTCTCGCAATCCGGCAGCCCCGCTGCCCACTAATACCATGGTATCCTACCCCGGACCCCGGCTTTCTGCACCTCCTCGCTTCGGAGGCGACTCCGCCCAGGCTCGGGGCTTCATAAATCAGTGCACCCTGCACTTTGAACTATTGTCCCACCAGTTTAACTCCGACCGGGCCAAAATTGCATTCATCATGTCCCATCTCACCGGGGAGGCCCTGGCCTGACTAAATCCTCTATGGGAGAGAGGAGACCCCCTGGTGTCCGACTTGCCTGCCTTTCTCACGGCTTTCCGGAAAGTCTTCGACGAACCCGGATGGAAGACCTCATCCGCATCATCTCTGCTACGCCTCCGTCAGGGGAGTCTCACCGTGGGCCAATATGCCATACGGTTCCGTACCCTTGCCTCGGAGCTGGCCTGGGATAACGACGCTCTGGTATCCGTCTTCTGGGAGGGTCTGTCCGGCCGTATTAAAGATGAACTTGCCGGTCGGGACATTCCTACCACTCTCGATGACCTAATAACTCTTGCCACCCGGATTGACCTACGGTTCCAGGAGCGTGCCAAAGAGGTCACCCGTGAGAGGAGGTTTCCACGCCTAGCTCCTACTTTTCAGAAACCCGTCACTCCATCCGTCTCTCCCCAGGTACACTCTCCTGAGCCTATGCAGGTCGACCAGACCAAGATGGTCAAAACCCGTCAGGACTTACGCCGTGCCGAAGGGAGCTGCTTCTACTGTGGCAGTAAGGAGCACCGGATCCGTACCTGCCCGGAGAGGTCGGGAAACGCCTGTGTCTAGGTTCGCTCAGAGAGGTCAACCTAGACAAGAATAAATCCTCTCCATCTCTGCTACTGTCAGTCTCAATTATCTGCGGGGAGAATCGTTATTTTGAACTAGCCCAACTTGACTCTGGAGCGGCCGGGAATCTTATCTCACAGTCCCTGGTAGAGAAATACTGCATTCCCACCAAACCTCTGGCTGTACCAATATCTGTCGCTGCTGTGGATGGGGGCCTCTTACCACGACCCATCCAAATCATCACCGAATCCGTAACTCTGCAAGTGAGAATGCTGCATTCTGAGAGCATCTCCTTTCATGTTCTGCCTGGACTCTCTCACGCCCTCTTGCTAGGCCTACCTTGGCTCCAGAGACATGCACCCGTGCTTGACTGGCAGACTGGAGAAGTCCTTCGCTGGGGACAGGACTGCCATAAGACCTGTCTGGTTCCTGTCCATCCCGTCCGTCCTTCTCCTACCCCAGCTAATCTACCTGGACTTCCGATTCCTTATTGGTCTTATGCTGATGTCTTTAATAAAAAGGAAGCAGAGACACTACCTCCTCATAGACCATACGACTGCCCTATCGACCTGTTACCTGGTACTACTCCTCCCCGTGGGCGTATTTATCCTTTATCCGCTGCTGAGACCCGGTCGATGTCCGAATATATTGAGGAGAATCTGGCCAGGGGATTCATCCGGAAATCTACCTCTCCGGCGGGAGCAGGATTCTTTTTCGTCAAAAAGAAGGACGGCTCTCTCCGTCCCTGTATAGACTATAGAGGCCTTAACCAGATCACGGTGAAGAATAAGTACCCCCTTCCGCTCATTCCGGAGTTATTTGATCGCCTGAGGGGGGCTAGAATCTTCACCAAACTGGACCTCCGTGGGGCGTACAACCTGGTTCGTATCCGTCAGGGGGATGAATGGAAGACGGCATTCAACACCCGGGACGGCCACTATGAATATCTGGTAATGCCCTTTGGTCTCTGTAACGCTCCTGCCGTCTTTCAAGAGTTGGTCAATGACATCTTCCGGGACCTTCTCTACTCCTGCGTAGTGGTGTACCTGGACGACATCTTGGTCTTCTCTCCGGATCTCCAGACTCACCGGAGGGACGTTCGTCAGGTCCTGCTCAGGCTCAGGCAGAATCACCTCTTCGCTAAATACGAGAAGTGCCTCTTTGAGCAGACCTCGCTTCCGTTTTTGGGCTACATTATTTCTCAGACCGGCCTACGAATGGATCCAGAGAAACTGTCTGCCATCGAGAAATGGCCCCGACCGGAGGGGTTGAAGGCCATTCAGCGATTCCTGGGCTTCGCCAACTACTACCGCCTCTTCATACCACACTTCTCTTCCCGGACTGCCCCAATTTCCGCGCTCACCCGTAAGGGTACTAATCCCAAAGAGTGGCCGCCCGAAGCAGAGGAGGCCTTTCTTTCCCTAAAACAGGCCTTCTCTTCCGCCCCGGTGCTGCATCGCCCGGACGGCAACAAGCAGTTCTTCCTGGAAGTTGACGCCTCCTCCTCTGGAGCCGGAGCGGTACTTACTCAAAAATCATCTTCCGGGAGAATGGTAACTTGTGGCTTCTTCTCCAAACTCTTCTCCTCTTCTGAGCGCAACTATTCCATAGGAGACCGAGAGTTATTGGCCATCAAACTGGCATTGGAGGAGTGGCGTTACCTACTCGAGGGGGCTCTTCACCCGGTAATAATTTACACTGACCACAAGAACTTGGCTTACCTCCAGCATGCCCAGAGACTTAACCCGCGCCAAGCCCGGTGGTCCTTGTTTTTTGCTCGCTTTGATTTTGTTCTTCATTTTCGCCCGGCTGACAAAAACGTCAAAGCAGATGCCTTGTCCCGATCCTTTCTGGTGTCCGATCTCGAGGAAGAACCTAAACATATCATCGATCCCGCCAGAGTAATGCAGGTGGCTCCCGTGAGTCTAAATCGTCTCCCTCCCGGTAAGACGTTCGTATCAGTACCTGATCGGGAGAAGATCCTACACTGGGGTCACTCATCTAAACTAGCTGGCCACGCCGGTCAGAAAAAGACCCTCCAGCTTATTGCCCGGCACTACTGGTGGCCTACCCTGCACAAGGACGTAATAGACTTTGTTTCTGCCTGTATGTCCTGCGCCCGCAACAAAGTCCCGAGACACCTGCCAGCCGGTCGCCTTCTTCCGCTTCTTGTGCCTGCTGCCCCCTGGCAGCATATTGCTATGGACTTCATAACTGATCTCCCCGTCTCTGCCGGTTGTACGGTCATTTGGGTGGTCGCTGACCGCTTTTCCAAGATGGCTCACTTTATTCCCCTGCCTGGCCTCCCGTCTGCACCTGAGCTGGCTAAAGACTTTATCCGCCACATCTTCCGTCTTCATGGCCTGCCCCTCCACATCGTGTCGGATCGTGGGGTACAGTTCACCTCACGTTTCTGGAGAGCCACTTGTAAACTGCTAGACGTCACCCTGGACTTCTCTTCCGCTTACCACCCACAGTCTAATGGTCAAGTGGAGCGGATCAATCAGAACCTGACCAGTTACCTCCGGCACTTCGTTAATGCCCATCATTCTGACTGGGTGGATCTCCTACCATGGGCCGAGTTCTCCTATAACAATCACGAGAGCGAATCCTCCTCCAAATCCCCGTTTTTTGTAGTCTTCGGTCAGCATCCTCGGATTCCTTTTCCTGTCTCCACCTCTGTGGACAACCCGGCTGCGGAATCTCTCGTTAGCAAATTTTCCTCCATTTGGGAGAGTACCCGATCCGCACTCCTCCAGTCGTCCGAACGGATGAAAAGACACGCTGACAAAAAACGCCTGGATCCTCCACAATTTCGTCCTGGAGATAAAGTCTGGCTCTCGTCTAAATATGTCCGACTCAAGATACCTTCTTACAAGTTAGGGCCTCGGTTCATCGGTCCTCTGGAGGTCATCAGTCAGATCAACCCGGTGGCCTATAAATTAAAACTCCCGGCCAACTTACGGATCCCTAACTCCTTCCATGTATCTCTCCTCAAACCTGTGGTACTTAACTCTTTCTCCAAGTCTACAGGTACGCCTCCTGCTCCGGTTTCTGCTGAGGACGAGTTTGAGGTAGAGAACATTCTTGCCACCAAAAGGGTAAGAGGAAAGACCTTTTTTCTAGTAGATTGGAGGGGGTTTGGTCCTGAGGAGAGAACGTGGGAGCCCCGGGAGAACATCCATGCCCCTCTCATCCTAGCTAAATTTCTGTCTGGCCTAAAAAAGGGGGGGCCTAAAGGGGGGGGTACTGTAGCACCGGCGTCCCTGCCCTCTGCTAGGCAGGGACGCTGTTCCCCTCACCTCCCTGCTCCGTGCCCGGCGTCCTCCTCCCGCTCTGCTGGCAGCGCGCGCTCCTTCCCGTCCACTGTGCTTAGGGCGCGCGCGCTCTCCCTCCCTCTTAAAGGGGCCGCGCGCGCCGTCCTAAGGAGTCCCCGGCCAATGGCCGGAGGACTTCACCATATATAAGGCACCTCCTCCAAGATGGAGGTGCCCGAGCAATGTTGTTGCACTGTTCACTACTCTGCTTCAGCCCTCAGGTCCCGTTGCCAGTTCCTGCCAGTTACCTGCCAGATTCCTGCCTGATTATCTGCTACCTGCCTGCTAGTCTGAGGTCCGACGGTCTGCCTTACTACTCCTGTCAGTCTGTCTAAGGACCAGTCTGCCCGCTCACCTGGGAGCGCACATCAGCCACCTGCCTGCTTGCCCGAGGTCCGACGGTCTGCCTTCCAACTCCTGTCAGTCTGTCTATGGACCAGCTTGCCCGCTCACCTGGGAGCACACACCTGCTACCTGCCTGCTAGTCTACCTGGAGGCTCCGCCGTCACGTGCTGTGACCACCTGCCTGTCCAGTGACTCCTGCTCGCTCACCTGGGAGCGCTCATCTGCTGCCTGTCTGCTAGCCTACCTGGAGGCTCTGCCGTCACGTGCTGTGACCACCCGCCTGTCCAGAGACTTCTGCCCGCTCACCTGGGAGCGCTCATCTGCCGCCTGTCTGTTGGTCTTCCTGGAGGCTCCGCCGTCACATGCTGTGACCACCCATTCATCCAGAGACTCTCGCCTGCTCACCTGGAAGCTCACGTCTATCATCAGCCGCCACAGGTCGTACCAACCCTTTACCTAGAGACTGCCCCGGTCACTTGCCGTGACCATCAGCCCGTTCATCCAGAGACTGCCCTGGTCACTTGCCGTGACCTCCAGCCCGTTCACTCAGAGACTGTCCCGGTCACCTGCTGTGACCTCCTGCCCGTCTTCCCTGGTCGCCACCCGCTCCCTTACAAGGACTGCCCCCTTGTATAGTAGCTCAGAGGTTCCGCCTCCCAGACCCGTTACAATAGACACCTATGTGGGGGCTCATACTGTACATAGGCATTTATGTTGGGATTCATACTGTATATAGGCAGCCATGTGCGGGCCCATACTGTATATAAGAGGCTATATGGGGGCCCAAACTGTATATAGGAGGCTATATGGGGGCCCATACTGTATATAGGAGGCTATATGGGGGCTCATACTATATATAGGCAGCCATGTGCGGGCTCATACTGTATATAGGAGGCTATATGGGGGCTCATACTGTATATAGGCGGCTATGTGGGGGCTCATACTGTATATGGGCAGCCATGTGCGGGCTCATACTGTATATAGGAGGCTATATGGGGGCTCATACTGTATATAGGTGGCTATGTGGGGGCTCATACTGTATATAGGAGGCTATGTAGCGGCTCATACTGTATATAGACACCTATGTGAGGGCTCATACTGTACATAGACACCTATGTGGGGGCTCATACTGTACATAGGCACCTATTTGGGGGCTCATACTGTATATAGGAGGCTATGTTGGGCTCATACTGTATATAGGCAGCCATGTGGGGGCTCATACTGTATATAGGAGGCTATGTTGGGCTCATGCTGTATATAGACAGCTATGTGGGGCTCATGCTGTATATAAACAGCTATGTGGAGCTCATGCTATATATAGACAGCTATATGGGACTCATACTGTATATAGGCAGCTATGTGGGGGCTCATACTGTATATAGGAGTCTGTGTGGGGGCTCATACTGTATATAGGAGGCTATGTGGGGGCTCATACTGTATGTAGGGGGGCTGTGTGGGGGCTCATACTGTATAAAGAGAGATTATGTGGAGTCTCATACTGTATATAGAAGGCTGTGTGGGTGCTCATACTGTATATAGGGGGGCTGTGTGGAGGCTCATACTGTATATAGATGGCTATGTGGGGGCTCATACTGTATGTAGGGGGCTGTGTGGGGGCTCATATTGTATAAAGAGAGATTATGTGGAGTCTCATACTGTATATAGAAGGCTGTGTGGGGGCTCATACTGTATATAGGAGGCTATGTGGGGGCTTATACTGTATATAGGGGGGGCTGTGTGATGGCTCATACTGTACATACGGGGCTATGTGGGGGCATATTGCCTGGGCCTGTGAGCTGTTATCCTCATTGCAGTACGGCTTATGGTCTCCTGTTCTTGTCTTGATTGAAGGAATTCCCTGATGAATCCCTGAATGACCAAAAGAGAGGAAAGACGCGTCAGAAGAAGATGCCAATAAGCACCTGGAGTAGCTCACTTGGTTAAGGCTAATGGCAGTGAGGGATCCATGGATTCTCACGGAAATCCCGGACTTACTTTCCCAGGGTCCAGTCTTTTGCACTGGGGTAAGGAATTTCCATTTGACAGCATGGCGTTTGAGCGGCAGTTCCTGGAATCATAGGCGGATTATAATGAGAGCAATCTGGGCTACCGCATGGGGCCCAAGGCTCCAAGGGGGCCCACGACCAGATTGCCCCCATTATAATGCAATGTGCATCGCCAGCGCACATCTTCTGGCAGAGAGCTTTCCTGACACCGCGCTGCTGGCAATGCTGAATGGTGGGGCAATTCCAGGGGAGCTTCTCATGCGTGCACGCACGTAAGCAGAGCTCCGGAGGAACAAGAACAATGTATGTGTTTTTTTTTTTTTAATTAGTATGTGTATGTGATGTGTGCCTATGTATATATGGACTATGTGGGGGCTTATATTGTATATAGGCAGCTATTTGCAAGCTCATACTGTATATAGGAGGCTATATCGGGGCTCATACTGTATATAGGAGGCTATGTGCAGGTTCATACTGTATATAGGAGGCTATAGGGGGGCTCATACTGTAAATAGGCAGCTAAAATGCAGCTATATGGGGGCTCATACTGTATATAGGGATCTATGTGGGGACCATACTGTATATAGGAGGGCTCATACTGTAGATAGGCGGCTATGTGCGGACTCATACTGTATATAGGCAGCTATGTGCAGGCTCATACTGTATATAGGAGACCATTTTGGGCTCATTCTGTATATAGGGGGCTATATGGAGGCTCATACTGTAAATAGGCAGCTATGTGGGGGGCACATACTGCATACAGAAGGCAGTTGGGCTCATACTGTATATAGGAGCTCACACTGTTTATAGGCAGCTATATGGGGGCTCATACTGTGTATAGGCAGCTATGTGCAGGCCTATACTGTATATAGGAGGCTATATGGGGGCCCAAACTGTATATAGGGGGCTATATGGGGGCCCATACTGTATATAGGAAGTATGTGGGGGCTCATACTGTATATAGACACCTATGTGGGGGCTCATACTGTACATAGGCATTCATGTTGGGATTCATACTGTATATAGGCAGCCATGTGCGGGCCCATACTGTATATAAGAGGCTATATGGGGGCCCAAACTGTATATAGGAGGCTATATGGGGGCCCATACTGTATATAAGCAGCCATGTGAGGGCTCATACTGTATATAGGAGGCTATATGGGGGCTCATACTGTATATAGGCGGCTATGTGGGGGCTCATACTGTATATGGGCAGCCATGTGCGGTCTCATACTGTATATAGGAGGCTATATGGGGGCTCATACTGTATATAGGTGGCTATGTGGGGGCTCATACTGTATATAGGTGGCTATGTGGGGGCTCATACTGTATATAGGTGGCTATGTGGGGGCTCATACTGTATATAAATGTGACACCCCAGGGGTCTGGTTGCCACAGTGATAGAGATGTTATGTCTGAGAGCAGGTGGGAGGTCCTTTGGTCAGGGATCCTGTGCATGCCACACCTCCTGCCCAGTCTTGGGAGGGGAAGAACTTCCCCTATATAAACCCGGGGCTGAAGCAGGGTTAGGAGTCAAGGAGAGTAGAGACAAGAGACAGTCATAGGAAGAAACAGCTGGAGCTCAGTGGGAGCAATACTACTACGAGTCAGGGGCTGGCAGCTGCAGAGCTCGCCCTGACTGAGAAGCTTTCTTACCGGACCCGGCGTCCGAGGCTGTGGGGACTAACTCTTACCCAGCAGCAGAAGCCGACCGGCAGGGGATTTCAGGTCCTCAGGCCCAGAAACCCGAAGGCACGGTCACACGTGTGGGACCAGCACCGCCATCGTGGAGCGGAAGCCAATAGAAGGCCCCGAGTCACCGGCCATACGGGTGAGCACCACACGGTACACTCAGGGACGTGGGCTACTTATATCCGCTTCTAGGTAGCCAGAAGAGTACAGTCAGTTTGGGAGGCCTACAACTCCGCCTGGCCAGGGGAGATCCCATCTGCTCAAGGACTGACCAGGCCCCGTTCGCTAGCAAGTACTCCGGGAGGGTCTATCGTTGTTACCAGTAAAGACCCTGAATTACACCGCACCGTCTCTGAGTGGTTCCTGCTACCCCCATCTTCCACGTCGGCTGCCCTGAGGCCATACCCCTCCCGTTGGGGGTTATACTATCACGCTGCACAATTCTACACCGGCCTCAGCGGTCTGCCCTGCAGCGGCAGCTCCATAGCTGCAAATCAACGGGTGGCGTAGTCGACACTCAAATAACATCTATCAAGACTGCCACACACTGAGTCTGACCCCCTGGGCACGGACCGGGTCCCCGCCACTCGGAGACTACAACCCTCATCTGATCCGGTTCCGGGTAAGCCCCCGTGCGCGAGACGCTGCGCGACACAGCAGGCCCAGGGGCGCGTCAACTTTGGCGTAGTCGGCAGGATTTCGTGCCCGCAACCACCGGGTACTGCGTGCCTGAAAAGCAAAGACTGTTCAAACTTACCAGTGGTGAGGTTTCCCGCCATCCGGCGCCATCTTCGGCCTTCTTCCCGCCATCCGTGGAGTTTTCCCGCCGTTGGACGCCATCTTGAGGACGCCGCGCGGGAAGAAGAGGGGCGTGGACTTCGAAAGCGCGCGAGAACTGAAGCCCCGCCTCACGTCCGGACGTTGCGTAAGGTCCTGGAAGGAGCCCAGCAGACGCCGACGTCACCGGAGCGCGACGGAAGGTCCTCAACCCTGACGATCTACTGCGGAGCCGCGGCCTACGGAACAGGATCATCGCAAGGTAGGCCACGGTCCACTAGGGGGGAGGAAGATGTCGGATACGGAGGAGAGCTTCACTGCCTCAACCCCCGCCAGCGCCACCGCTGCTGCAGTTATGCCCTTCACCATGCCCTATATCCCGGGAGCAGCTTGGCTACCCCAGTACTCAGGGGAGTCACATACCCTGCATGACTTTAGAGAAAAGCTGGATAGCCTCTTCCAGGTGTACCCCCTCACAGAAGAGCAAAAAGTGAGCATCCTGGTGGCCCAACTAACCGGGGCAGCTAAAAGGGAAGTAAAATCCTGGCCACCTGGGAGGAAGACTGTCGCAGGGATACTAACCCGGCTGAAGGATACCTTTGATACCCGCACCTCAGCCGAGATTAAGCTTAGATTCTACGGGTGCAAGCAGCGAGCGCATGAGAGTATAAGGGACTATGCACTAAACCTACAAGAGGCCCTGAGGGCCATTAAGCAGACCGACCCTGATGGAGTGGGAAACGAGGACAGGCTGTTGACTGAACAATTTATAGAGGGACTGTATTGTAATGCCCACCGAACCCAGTTGCGGGCGATGGCCTTACAGGATCCCCATCTGGGCTTTGCACAGTTCAAGGACAGAGCCATCCGGGTGCTCCGAGAACCGGCACCGGGTGGCGTTATGACCCACAGGCGCCCAGCTATTACTTACCACCAGGAGGCGGCGCCCTTGTCGGCAGGGCCTGTGGGAGCTGATGCGCAGGCTTTGGACAATGACCCGGCTCCAGACCTACACCATCAGGTCCAAGAGCTAGCTAAGAGCGTTGCTGCGCTAACCCGAACTGTGCAGTCTTTACAGGTTTCCACCCCAGGGAAGATCCAGCTGGCATCCGGACCGGAGGACATCCCGTGGCGTCGACCAAGGAGGACCCCACCGGCCAGAGGAAGACCCAGTGACCGATACAGCGAGGACGGACGACCCATCTGCCGCCGCTGCAATCAACCCGGACATATGGCAAGGTACTGTTCTTTAAACGGGCACAACCTGGGGTAGAGGGCCAACCCCCAGGAAAAAGATCACCAGGCCCATCGAACTGGCGCGACAGATATGTGGGAGGACGTCCAGTCTTGCCGGTGGTACTGGATGGCATTCCCATGAGTGCCCTACTGGACACCGGGTCGCAGGTCACCACCATCCCGTACGTGCTCTTTAAGCAGTACTGGAATGACTCGGATATTACCCGCTACCCTGACGACGACTTGAGTATCATCGCCAGCAATGGCCAGCCCGTGCCACAGATCGGATTTAAAGAGGTGACCATCAAAATCGGTAGAGTCGAACTGGCAGCACAGGGACTGATCATTGTAGATATTGACAAACATGAGAGTCACCCAAAAATAACTCTAGGAACTAATGTAATTGAAAATTGTCTTGCAGAGGTGATTTTCCTTTTACAGCAGGTTGCCAAGAACGCCAGCTCCAGCGAGCAGCGGGTGCTCCAGAAAGAGATCCGGGCACTGATGCGACGGCAACAGGTGGAACTCTCCGGCGGTGAGATTGGTAGCGTAAGAATGTGTGACCCTTTTCCTATTGCCATGCCCCCAAAAAGTGAAATGATGATTTGGTGCCGGGCAGCTATTGGTCTGAGAGGTAGGGATTACCAGGCAATGGTAGAACCAGTTTACTCAGACAGTAGGCCCACCATTTTGACAGCACGGGGGATGGTTGATGTACGCCATGGGAGGGTGCCCGTTCGCATAATAAATATCGGGGAGAGGGAAGTGTACCTGCCCCGGTATGCCACGCTAGCCAAATTATATACCATTAACCAAAATTCTATACAATCTGTGGAACCCTTGCCTCCATCTCACCCGGAGGAAGGTAACGGCTCTAAGAAAAACATGGAGGACTGGTGTCAGCAACTACATCTGGGTACTGACTCCACTCCCTCACACCAGAAACAAGGAGTCTATCGGGTGGTTCAGGAGTACGAGAGAGTGTTCAGTAAACACCCGTTAGACTTCGGGCGAGTCAAGGGGGTAGAACACCACATCCCCACGGGAGACCATCCTCCTATAAAAGAGAGGTATCGACCCGTACCCCCTGCCCACTACCAACACGCCAAGGGGATGCTTAGAGACATGAAGGAGGCTGGGGTGATCAGGGATAGCTGTAGCCCCTGGGCAGCTCCACTAGTCTTAGTCAGAAAAAAAGACAACACCATGAGGATGTGTGTAGATTACCGGAAAATCAACCGTATCACACACAAGGATGCGTACCCCTTACCAAGGATAGAGGAGTCATTGGCTGCTTTAAGATCTGCTAACTTCTTCTCTACCTTGGATCTCACTAGCGGGTACTGGCAGGTTCCTGTAGCAGAGGCGGACCGGGAGAAGACCGCATTCACCACCCCGATGGGACTTAGCGAGTTCACCTGCATGCCGTTCGGACTCTGCAACGCACCAGGAACCTTCCAACGACTAATGGAGTGTTGTCTGGGCCACAGAAACTTCGAGACGGTCTTGTTGTACCTGGACGATGTCATCGTATATTCCAAGACGTATGAGGACCACCTGAAACACCTGGCGGAAGTGTTCGAAGCTCTGGCGAGTTACGGCCTAAAGGTGAAACCCTCCAAGTGTCACCTTCTGAAACCAAAGGTGCAGTACCTGGGACACGTGGTGAGCGCTGACGGAGTGGCTCCCGACCCTGATAAGATCACCGCAATTAAGGAATGGCCAAGTCCCTCCAGCGTAAAAGAAGTGCGGCAGTTCCTCGGGTTGGTAGGCTACTACCGAAGGTTTATTCCCGGTTTCACCAAAAAGGCAGCACCTATGCAGGACCTCCTGATAGGCCAGTCCCGGAAGGCCAAGAACCAGAAGCCGCCCTTCAAATGGGAGGAGTTGGAAGAAGAGTCCTTCCGCCAGCTGAAGATGGCCCTCACGGGGGACGAAATCCTGGCGTACCCGGATTATAGCCAGCCCTTTATCCTCTACACCGACGCCAGTAACATCGGGCTAGGAGCCGTACTGTCCCAGATCCAGCAGGGGAAGGAACGAGTAATCGCCTACGCCAGCCGAAAACTGCGACCCACCGAAAGGAACCCCGAGAATTACAGCTCATTTAAGCTAGAGTTCCTGGCCGTAGTATGGGCAGTCACCGAGCGCTTTAAGCATTACCTCGCTTCTTCCCGGTTCACCGTGTACACGGATAACAACCCGTTGACACACCTGGACACGGCAAGACTCGGTGCCCTGGAGCAGAGGTGGATGGCCCGTCTGTCCAACTACGAGTTCACAATCAAATACCGGGCCGGACGCTCCAATACCAACGCGGATGCCCTGTCCAGGATGCCCAACCTGCCGGACGAAGGAGAAGATCCGGAGGGACTGGAAGAAGTTGAACTCCCTGCGTTCCACCGTCATGGGACTATCCAGTATTCCCACCGGGTAAGGAGTAAGCAGGCTGCTACGTTGAACCCCTTACCTCACTACAACTGGGCGGAAACGCAAGACAGCGACCCTGCCGTCCGACTGGTGAAGGAGATGCTGACTCGCCCGGAGGCTTGCCTTGAACCAGACGCTCCGGAGGAAGCCAAACAACTATGGGCAGAGAAGAGTCGACTGTTCCTTTACAAGGGGAAGTTGTGCCGTAGAATGGTTAACTCCCGGACGCATGAACTACTCTGGCAAGTAGTGGTGCCACGAAGAGACGCAGCCATGGTGATGGAGGCATACCACGACGGAGCTGGACACTTCGGGTGGAAGAAGCTGGAGTTCCTGCTGCGCGAGCGATTCCACTGGGTAGGCATGAGGGGAACCATTGAGAAGTGGTGCAGAGACTGTGGCCCGTGCAACCTGAGAAGGAAGGACCGTGCCAGCCAGAAGACTCCCCTGCAGTCCATCGTCACCCGGCAACCGTTGGAACTGGTAGCCTTGGATCATGTAAAACTGACCCCAAGCAGAAGTGGCTACGTCTACGCGTTAACCATCGTGGATCATTACTCCCGGTTCTTGGTTGTCGTCCCCGTCAAGGACTTAACGGCTCAAACAGCAGCTAGAGCCTTCCAGCAGCACTTTTGCCGTCCACACGGGTACCCGGACCAAGTGCTGACGGACCAGGGACCTGCCTTTGAAGCGGAGGTCTTCCAGGAATTCTGCAATCTGTATGGCTGCCGGAAGATAAGGACGACACCCTACCATCCGCAAACTAATGGACTTTGTGAGAAAATGAACCAGGTGGTAATGGATCTTTTAAAAACGTTGCCCCTGGAAGAACGCAGTCTGTGGCCTGAGAAGTTGCCCGATCTGGTGGACCTATACAACCACATCCCGGTAGGTTCCACCAACTGTACCCCGGCTTACCTAATGAGGGCAAGACCTGGTAAGTTACCTGTTGACCTGGAAATGGGAGTCCTGACACCCGAGGACACTTCACCAGAAACAGACTGGGACACGGAGAGGCAGCAGCAGTACCGGAGAGTACAGGAGAGCGTGGAGCGAAGTCTCTGTCAGGCTAGGGAAAGACAAGAGAAAACTTACAACCAGTATGCTCCCGCTGTTCCCCTGGTACCCGGAGAGCAGGTCTTGAAGAGGAAGAGACGGCTCCACAAGTTGGACGACCAGTGGGAAAAGGACCCGTACACCGTACTGCCCTCAAGCCACGAGAACCCGAAGGTTTGTACCATCAGTAAAGACGGAGGGGAAACCACAGCTATTGTATCCCGGGACCACCTGAAGAAGTGTCCCGAACAACTGAGGAACCCTGAAGAGGAACAAGAAGACCATCGACCCGTAGAGGAAAGGGAAGATATGGTTAGTACTGTGCTCGGGGACTTCCCTCGGTCTTGGACTCAAGTCAATGGTGCAGTTGTGGTACCCGTACTCACCTTCCTCCAACCAGCATCCCAAGCACCTACGGAGCAACAGGTAGAGCTGGAAGAACAGCCGGTCCAGGAGGCAGAAGACCCCACACCCGCAGACCAGGAGGATCAACCCTCTGCTTGCAGTGAGCCTGCCATATCCCTAGTGAGCCAAAGAGCCGGTAGACAGCTGCCCAGTTTACCCTTGACAGCTCCTACACCCTGTAGTTCAGGGCTAGGCAGTCAGCTCCGTAGGTCCACTAGGGCCACTAGAGGCCAGTTACCCGCACGGTGGAGGATTTGAAGTGTATAAATTGTTTTATTTATGTTTACCTGTGTATTGTTGCTTGTGTATAATTTTGTGTTTCTAGTTATTTGTAGGAGTCCTTGGTGGATTTACCGGGAATCCTTGTACATAGTTGGAGCGTAACCCAGGACGGACTAAAGACTGTTAAGGACTCGGGGTAGGACAAACCCCTACCTGGTTACGTCTCCCTGTTTTGGTGAAATGGACACCTTGCTTTTCTTCAAAGACTGCACCCGGTTACGGACATGCCGTAACCATCTTTATATGTTTTTCTTATTGTATTATTATTGTTTTTATCTTGTTATGTTTTTCTAAAATATGTTTAGTCCCGGAGTACTAAATTTCACTAGGGGGGAATGTGACACCCCAGGGGTCTGGTTGCCACAGTGATAGAGATGTTATGTCTGAGAGCAGGTGGGAGGTCCTTTGGTCAGGGATCCTGTGCATGCCACACCTCCTGCCCAGTCTTGGGAGGGGAAGAACTTCCCCTATATAAACCCGGGGCTGAAGCAGGGTTAGGAGTCAAGGAGAGTAGAGACAAGAGACAGTCATAGGAAGAAACAGCTGGAGCTCAGTGGGAGCAATACTACTACGAGTCAGGGGCTGGCAGCTGCAGAGCTCGCCCTGACTGAGAAGCTTTCTTACCGGACCCGGCGTCCGAGGCTGTGGGGACTAACTCTTACCCAGCAGCAGAAGCCGACCGGCAGGGGATTTCAGGTCCTCAGGCCCAGAAACCCGAAGGCACGGTCACACGTGTGGGACCAGCACCGCCATCGTGGAGCGGAAGCCAATAGAAGGCCCCGAGTCACCGGCCATACGGGTGAGCACCACACGGTACACTCAGGGACGTGGGCTACTTATATCCGCTTCTAGCAAGGTAGCCAGAAGAGTACAGTCAGTTTGGGAGGCCTACAACTCCGCCTGGCCAGGGGAGATCCCATCTGCTCAAGGACTGACCAGGCCCCGTTCGCTAGCAAGTACTACGGGAGGGTCTATCGTTGTTACCAGTAAAGACCCTGAATTACACCGCACCGTCTCTGAGTGGTTCCTGCTACCCCCATCTTCCACGTCGGCTGCCCTGAGGCCATACCCCTCCCGTTGGGGGTTATACTATCACGCTGCACAATTCTACACCGGCCTCAGCGGTCTGCCCTGCAGCGGCAGCTCCATAGCTGCAAATCAACGGGTGGCGTAGTCGACACTCAAATAACATCTATCAAGACTGCCACACACTGAGTCTGACCCCCTGGGCACGGACCGGGTCCCCGCCACTCGGAGACTACAACCCTCATCTGATCCGGTTCCGGGTAAGCCCCCGTGCGCGAGACGCTGCGCGACACAGCAGGCCCAGGGGCGCGTCATAGACACCTATGTGAGGGCTCATACTGTACATAGGCACCTATGTGGGGGCTCATACTGTATATAGGCAGCCATGTGCGGGCTCATACTGTATATAGTAGGCTATATGGGGGCTCATACTGTATATAGGAGGCTATATGGGAGCTCATACTGTATATAGGCGGCTATGTGGGAGATCATACTGTATATAGGAGGCTATGTGGGGGCTCATACTGTATATAGACAGCTATGTGGGGGCTCATGCTGTACATCGGCACCTATGTTGGGCTCATACTGTATATAGGAGGCTATGTTGGGCTCATACTGTATATAGGCAGCTATGTGGGGCTCATACTGTATATAGGCAGCTATCTGGGGCTCATGCTGTATATAGACAGCTATGTGGGGTTCATGCTGTTTATAGACAGCTATGTGGAGCTCATGCTATATATAGACAATTATGTGGGGCTCATACTGTATATAGGCAGCTATGTGGAGCTCATACTGTATATAGGGGGCTGTGTGGAGGCTCATACTGTATATAGGAGGCTATGTGGGGGCTTATACTGTATATAGGGGGGGCTGTGTGGGGGCTCATACTGTACGTACGGGGCTATGTGGGGGCTCATATTGCCTGGGCCTGTGAGCTGTTATCCTCATTGCAGTATGGCTTATGGTCTCCTGTTCTTGTCTCGATTAAAGGAATTCGCTGATGAATCCCTGAATGACCAAAAGAGAGGGAAAACACGTCGGAAGAAGATGCCAATAAGCTAAGTACACAACTTGTCAGGCCATATAGGGTATATATATATATATATATATATATATATATATATAGTGGGGAAAAAAGTATTTAGTCAGCCACCAATTGTGCAAGTTCTCCCACTTAAAAAGATGAGAGAGGCCTGTAATTGACATCATAGGCAGACCTCAACTATGAGAGACAAAATGAGAAAACAAATCCTGAAAATCACATTGTCTGATTTGGAAAGAATTTTTTTTTTAAATTTTGGTGGAAAATAAGTATTTGGTCAATTACAAGATTTTTGTCTCTCACAGACCTGTAACTTCTTCTTTAAGAGGCTCCTCTGTCCTCCACTCATTACCTGTAGTACTGGCTCCTGTTTGAATTTGTTATCAGTATAAAAGACACCTGTCTGCAACCTAAAACAGTCACACTCCAAACTCCACTATGGTGAAGACCAAAGAGCTGTCAAAGGACACTAGAAACAAAATTGTAGCCCTGCACCAGGCTGGGAAGACTGAGTCTGCAATAGGCAAGCAGCTTGATGTGAAGAAATCAACTGTGGAAGCAATAATTAGAAAATGGAAGACATACAAGACCACTGATAATCTCCCTCGATCTGGGGCTCCACACAAGATCTCACCCCATGGGGTCAAAATGATCTCAAGAGCAGTGAGCAAAAATCCCAGAACCACATGGGGGGACCTAGTGAATGACCTGGAGAGAGCTGGGACCAACGTTACACAGGCTACCATCAGTAACACACTACGCCACCAGGGACTCAGATCCTGCAGTGCCAGACGTGTCCCCCTGCTTAAGCCATTATATGTCTGGACCCGTCTGAAGTTTGCTAGAGAGCATTTGGATGATCCAGAAGAGTATTGGGAGAATGTCATATGGTCAGATGAAACCAAAGTAGAACTGTTTGGTAGAAACACAACTCGGCGTGTTTGGAGGAGAAAGAATGCTGAGTTGCATCCAAAGAACACCATACCTACTGTGAAGCATGGGGGTGGCAACATCATACTTTGGGGCTGTTTCTCTGCCAAGGGACCAGGACGACTGATCTGTGTACATGAAAAAATTAATGGGGCCATGTATCGTGAGATTTTGAGTGCAAACCTCCTTCCATCAGCAAGGGCATTGAAGATGAAACGTGGCTGGGTCTTTCAGCATGACTATGATCCCAAGCACACCGCCAGGGAAACGAAGGAGTGGCTTCATAAGAAGCATTTCAAGGTCCTGGAGTGGCCTAGCCAGTCTCCAGATCTAAACCCTATAGAAAACCTTTGAAGGGAGTTGAAAGTCCATGTTGCCCAGCGGCAGCCCCTTAAAAATCACTGCTCTAGAGGAGATCTGCATGGAGGAATGGGCTAACAATACCAGCAACAGTGTGTGCCAACCTTGTGAAGACTTACAGAAAACATTTGACCTCTGTCATTGCCAACAAAGGATATATAACAAAGTATTGAGATGAACTTTTGTAGGTGACCAAATACTTATTTTCCACCAAAATTTGAAAAAAAAATTCTTTCCAAATCAGACAATGTGATTTTCAGGATTTGTTTTCTCATTTTGTCTCTCATAGTTGAGGTCTACCTATGATGTCAATTACTGGCCTCTCTCATCTTTTTAAGTGGGAGAACTTGCACAATTGGTGGCTGACTAAATACTTTTTTTCCCACTGTATATAGGTAATCTATGTCCAAAGAAACATGACTATGAGGTATAAGGGTTTTTAAACTTATTAAAGAGAATTTTTTTAAGGTATTTGTTTTTTGGTATGGTTTACATGTATAAGTGCCCCATAGGTTGATTGCTTTGGTTGTTGATTGAGGGGGCTATGTGGGGGCTGATATTGTATGTAAGGCCTATGTGATGGATCATACTGTATATAGGGGGATGTCAGCATACTTAATTCTGCTGAATATTAAGTCCTACAATTAATATAAAAAGATAATTATTCTTAATATTAATACTGAGCAGAATTAATTTCAGCCTATTGGTTCGGCCTCCACAGCAGTCACTGTTTCTCATTTGGTCTTTTGGGAAAATTATTCTCCCACTCCTTCACTATTATATATACCGCTATGTTATGGATAGTTCTGTACAAAAGGGAAAAATTTGCATTGTGCTCTAGGCGTACCGCTATCTGTCATTTTTCATCTACAGATGTGCACCAGAGCACCTGTGTGTTACTCACATGATCTATCACATGATCTATCAGAAAGGGATCATGTGACATGTTATGTGATACATCGGGTACCTGGGGGGGACCACACCTACTAAACTACCCTGGGCCCTGGCTACTCTTAATCTACCCCTGCCTGGAATCAAAGGGATTTTCAAAAATCTAGTTTCTACCCTGATGGGGTGCAGGAAGAAGGTAACAATTAAGATTTCTGCAAGGGTCTGGAAGAGTTTTATCAAATTTCTCACAGATAAATCCCTTTGTGAATGACCCAGTACAATGGGCTTAGAGTTCTTACAGAAAGGCCTGGAGCTAGGTCTTTCCGTTAACAACCTTAAGGAACAGATCTCAGACTTGAGCATTCTTTTTGAACAAAAAATTGCAGACCACCCATGGGTAGTGAGGTTCATCACGTGTTGTTCCGTCTTAGGTTCCACCATGAGACCTTAATTAGATGCCCTAACTATATCCCCATTTGAGCCATTATCTGAAGTACAGTTTAAACCTATTAAACTATCCTACTGGTGGCCCTCACCTCAGATAGAGCTTGTAATTCCCCTATTCTTCTATCACTAAACCAACCATTTACCAATATTCTCTCTGATAGAGTGGTCATTAGAGCAGACCCAGGTTTTCTCCCTAAGGTGTCCTCCATCCTTTCATAGGTCTCGAGATCATTTTACTCTCTTTTTGTAATGACCCCAGGAATGAGAAGGAGGCTAGATTCCATTCTCTAGATGTAAGAAGGTGTTTAATTCAATACTTAGAAAACACATCTGGGTGGCGGAAAACTACCTATGTTTTTCTTTTCTTTCAGGGTCTGAACAAAGGCTGGGCGGTATCTAAAGTGAACCTGGCTAGATGGGTTAGATCGGCAATTTCATTAGCCTATTCTTCAGGTGGACACCCCACTCCTGAGAATTTGAAAGCTCACTCTACGAGAGCGGTATCTACCTCGCGGGCAGAAAGTGCCAATGCTTCTCTTGAACAAATCTGCAGTGCGGCAACTTTGTTTTCACCATCCACCTTTATTAAACACTACCAGTTGGATTTGGGGGCTTCTGATCTTTCCTTTGGGAAGAAGGTTCTTCAAGCGGTGGTCCCTCCCTAAGGATTTCGTTGTTATCTTTCATTATGGTGCTGTTGAGGGGATGGGAAAAATGAAAATGACTTACCGGTAATTTGATTTTCCGGGACCCATGACAGTACCTTTCTTTATTCTTCCCCCTTCTATAGGGTTAGGGGGTTTTCTTTATTTTTCCTACTTTTAACTGGGGGCAGTGTGTTCCCTACGGTTCTCTCATGCTCTGTAAACCACTGAAGCTGGAAGAGAGGCTCTGCACCTGTAGGTTTCCTTTCCTTGGGGGCAGATTGCCTCTCTCATAATGGTGCTGTCATGGGTTCCTTAAAATCAAATTATCATTATTCTATTATCTACAAGGTGCCGTTTCCCACCCCTCCCTTGAGAGATTTTGGAAAAAGTGGAAAAGCAGAATTATTTCATGTCTCCCTGTGGCTCTGGGGGTCACCATAATTACATCTACAGTATCCACTGAGTGGTGTAATATTGGACCTCCCCAGCTCTTCCATAGGTGATGGAAATGAAGTTGGGGGCCACCATAATTGCATCTCTTGCCTTAATAATGTAATGACAGACTTTCTTTGCTTCTCTGTAGGTGAGGATAATGCGGTGGGATCTACAAGAGGAACATGACCGTGTACAGCGGGGCAGGATTTCCACCGTGTGCTGGGGACACCTGGGGCACGCCAGGACTAACGGGTACAGATAACGCACTGTAGCAGAGCAAATAAGACCCTCTAGCAAAACTTTTTTTTTCTGTTTTCCACCATTTTTGCCAACTTTTTGAAATGTGGGTGGTGCTTCGCTACAGGGTCTGATGTCTGAATTATAATTGTGTACCATTAATTGGCGTACATCTGGACATATCTCACAGCTGGGAAGTTTAGAGATACGTCAAACTTATCAGGTGAGAACTTAATGTATGAAACGCCAGTCTTTACCCCTTAATGACATCCACCATACATACACGGTGCAGGTCAGATTCAGATGTATGGCGTGAGATCAGGAGCTAAAAAATAATGCGACCCATCCACTTTTTCCCCAGTTAAAAGAAAAATAAACATTTTCAGTATCACGGCATCCATAGACGACCGATCTGTCAAAATCTAAAATGATTAAACTGTGGGGAAAAAAAATCAAAACTCCAAAATTTCCATTTTTTTTTTGCTTGTTGTGCCTCCTCCAAAAAAATGCAATATCCCAAAATGGTATCAATAAAAACATCACCTCGAGCGCAAAAAAAACCAAGCACTGACACAGCTCCAGTGATGAAAAAATGAAAACGTTACTGGGTTCAGAAAATGGCGACACACAATTTTTTTTTTAACCATTTAAAAAATGTATACAAGTTTGGTATCACTGTAATCGCATTAATCTGTAGAATCATACCGCCAGGATATAACTACCGCACATTGAACGCCGTAAGCACAAAAGTCCAGAAATTGTTTTTTTTTCTCCATCATTTCACCTTGCTTCTTGAAAGCGCAGAAAATGTAAATAGGCCAGGGTGGGAAGGGGTTAATAAATGCTGCAAAACTTTTATAAAGAAAAATGTGTTAAGTCTCCAGCCTAAGCTCAAAAGCTATGAAGACACTACAACTCCCAGCATGTCCCGATAGCCGCATGGAGCCGCAGCAGCTGTGGAGACACCTGTTGTACAGAAGATGTGCGGCTGTCGGATCTCCGAAAATAAAGCTGTCATCCCCGCTACAGGTGAACCCAAAGAACAACATTAAACCTACCCCCATCATCCCAGCTGACATGCACCCGGGAGGAAGAAACCCTTAATGACTGGTCATTGCATTATAAAGACATGTTAGTCATGGCACACTGCGCCGAATCCTCTGCCCACACACCCCGGGCACGAAACATGTACACAGTCACATATAACCCGACACCATGTCATATATCCTACAGAAGCATGAAATCATTAGATACACGGCTCAGCAGACAGTATCACACAGGATAGGATTAGATACACAGCTCAGCAGACAGTATCACACAGGATAGGATTAGATACACAGCTCAGCAGACAGTATCACACAGAATAGGACTAGATACACAGCTCAGCAGACAGTATCACACAGGATAGGATTAGATACACAGCTCAGCAGACTATCACACAGGATAGGATTAGATACACAGCTCAGCACACAGTATCATATATGATAGGATTAGATACACAGCTCAGCAGCCAGTATCACACAGGATAGGATTAGATACACGGCTCAGCACACAGTATCATATATGATAGGATTAGATACACAGCTCAGCAGCCAGTATCACACAGGATAGGATTAGATACACGGCTCAGCAGACAGTATCACACAGGATAGGATTAGATACACAGCTCAGCACACAGTATCACACAGGATAGGATTAGATACACGGCTCAGCAGACTGTATCACACAGCATAGGATTAGATACACAGCTCAGCAGACAGTATCATACAGGATAGGATTAGATGCACAGCTCAGCCAACAGTATCACACAGGATAGGATTAGATACACAGATCAGCATACAGTATCACCCAGGATAGGATTAGATACATGCTTAGCACACAGTATCTCACAGGATAAGATTAGATACACAGCTCAGCAGACAATATCACACAGGATAGGATTAGATACACGGGTCAGCAGACAGTATCACACAGGATAGGATTAGATACATGACTCAGCAGACAGTATCACACAGGATAGGATTAGATACACGGCTCAGCAGACAGTATCACACAGGATAGGATTAGATACACAGCTCAGCAGACAGTATCACACAGGATAGGATTAGATACATGACTCAGCAGACAGTATCACACAGGATAGGATTAGATACACGGCTCAGCAGACAGTATCACACAGAATAGGATTAGATACACAGCTCAGCAGACAGTATCACACAGGATAGGATTAGATACACAGCTCAGCAGACAGTATCACACAGGATAGGATTGGATACACGACTCAGCAGACAGTATCACACAGGATGGGATTAGATACATGACTCAGTAGACAGTATCTCACAGGATAGGATTAGATACATAGCTCGGCAGCCAGTACCACACAGTATAGGATTAGATACCCAGCTCAGCATACAGTATCACACAGGATAGGATTAGATACACAGCTCAGCAGACTGTATCACACAGGATAAAATTAGATACACAGCTCAGCAGACAGTATCACACAGGATAGGATTAGATACATAGCTCGGCAGCCAGTACCACACAGTATAGGATTAGATACACAGCTCAGCATACAGTATCACACAGGATAGGATTAGATACACAGCTCAGCAGACTGTATCACACAGGATAAGATTAGATACACAGCTCAGCAGACAGTATCACACAGGATAGGATTAGATACACAGCTCAGCGCACAGTATCACACAGGATAGGATTAGATACACGGCTCAGCAGACAGTATCACACAGGATAGGATTAGATACGCAGCTCAGCAGACAGTATCACACAGGAGAGGATTAGATACCCAGCTCAGCGCACAGTATCACACAGGATAGGATTAGATACACAGCTCAGCAGACTGTATCATACAAGATGGAATTAGATACCCAGCTCAGTACACAGTATCACACAGGATAGGATTAGATACACAGCTCAGCAGTCAGTATCACACAAGATGGGATTAGATACACGGCTCAGCACAGTATCACATATTAGATTCAGTGGGATGCAGGTGACAGCAGATCTTCCATGTACAACTTGGTGCAGCAGAAACCGGCATTAACCCCTGGGAAACATTAGCAGTATATTGAGTAGTTTGCCCGGTGGGAGGTGGCTCACGAGGTTGTGACCCTGCACAGGAGGCGTCTGCACCTGTCACTTCCAATCCTGCACCGCGCTGTGCCACATTCCAGACTATCAGGTGCCGGACAACTGGAAAGTGTCATTTCTCTATTACGTTATCGACTTGGGGGGGGGGGTCTTTGCTCCCTTATTATTGTCGCGGCTCATCCTCTTCCTTCATGTTCAAGGGTTAACGAGTCAGAAAAGAAAAAATTACCTGGCGATATAAGACTGTAAATTAAAAAAAAAAAAAAACTAAAAATTGCAGGATCTCAATCTGAACTTCGCCGAGACGCGATAATTCATTGCCAGGAAATTACGTCCCTTAAACACGAAGAAACAAATTTCCGATGTAAATCTTCCAATAAGAAACATAAAAAATTAAACCGCCGGCGCTCAATCAACAAAAATGAATTTTTCCTTTTTTTTTTTCTTTCCCACGTGCAGCAGCCGCCGACAGAAAATAAGAAGAAACTAAGCGATTTGGGCGAGGGGTGTGAGCGCTGCGCCTATGACATAATCCCCGCATCTCCATCGCTCCCGCTTCCCTTCACCTCCGCGCCGATGCCGGTTTTATTTGTATCATAATGGTTCAATTACTGAAAAACCCCACAGAGAAAATTATGGCTGTTTGACTGTATTTTTCTCCCCCAGTCTGGACAACTGGAGATATTTTGTGTTTTTTTTATTATTATTGCCGGCTCAGGAGGGGGCGAGAGTTGCTGCTTAAGGATTTCTTTTCAATTCCTTTCGGGGCCGGGGCTCAGCGGATGATTCTCTGTACATTGTGCTTCCAACGCTAAAATCTCATGGCTAATAGCAGCTTCTAGGGAAAGGGCAGAACCCGCGTTGGCCGAGAAGTGTAAATAATAAATATTAAAAAAAATTTAGATTTAAAACGAAAAAAAAAAAAAGAAAATACTTTTTATAATTTACGTATATAAAAAAAGTTTAAAATAATAATAAAAAAAAAAATCTAGATTTTTTTAAATTAAAACTAATTAAAAAACTTAAAATAATGAATTATTTCATATATTATATGATATGAATATGTATTTAAAAAAGACACTTTCTGGGCAGTTGAGGTAATGCAATTAAATAAGAAAAAGAAAATCAAAATGTTCCATAAAAATGTTATATTTATGATGAATTAGCAGTAAAACGATGCAAAAATTCTAGAAGAAAAAAAGTTAACTGATTTTTATGAAAAAAAAAAAAAGAAAGAAAAAAGGATTTTTTCCCTATTTTATGCCAATATTCCAGCCTGGAAATTCAACAAATTTATTAGCAGACGGGCTGCGTGACTAATGCTTCTAAAGAAAAGGTAGAGAAGAGAATTTGAGACCGTGATGATTGACAGGAGCTTTCTTAAAGGGATGAAATGACTATTTTGCCCCAATAAAAAGCAGATTTTGAGTGAAGACATGTCAGGGGCAAGACCATTACTTGGGTGCGGATACATCCCCTAACTTCTGCCCATGAGGACATCACCGAAAATAAAAGATCTATTGATAGAGAGCGAGACTGTAGGAGAGGGTAGAATCTGCCCCAGACCACAATGTACCATGAAAGCCCTTTCTCTTTAGTTTCACCTGTGAAGGTCCAGCTGAGCACTGGAGTTGTGGTCGCAGCGTCCTGACAGGTCGTAGCCCGGAGTGAGGGATGACGGTTCTGCTTGGTGAGACGCTTTGAGCAGCAGTGAAAGGATTTGGCTTCTCCTCTGGGAGTTTTGGAGGTAACGAGATGTATGAAGTGACATGATCTGGTGAGAACGACAAGGAAAACATGACAGCGTGGATGAGATACATTGTCACACACCGAAATACAAAGGTTATGATAATGGACGCCACTTATTCAGTATAAGAGCCAGAAAGATGGTCAGACTGCTTCTGCATACAAGACAGTGCCACCTAGTGGCCACTAATCTAAGAAAATTACATCTCCATGTCGTGAGCACAAATGCATGAAATTACAGCGCCATCTTATGCCTACTAATTCATGACAAATACAGCACCGTTGAGGGAGCATTAACATGAGAAAAATCTGCATCCAATCCCCAAAAGACCTGCACCATCAATGGACCTCTATTTCAATAAAAATGTAGCGCAATCTAATGTTCACTAAATCAAGATAAACATCACTGTGCAGTGCACACTGATCTACAGCGCCACCTAGTAAGAACAAATCTAAGAAATATACAGCTGCACCTAATGACCACTAATCTAAAAATTATACAGCGGCACCTAGTGACCACTAATCTAAGAAATAAACAGCGCCACCTAGTGACCACTAATCTAAGAAATGAACAGCGCCACCTAGTCACCACTAATCTAAGAAATAAACAGCGCCACCTAGTGACCACTAATCTAAGAACTATACAGCACTACTAGTGACCACTAATCTGAGAACTATACAGCGCTACTAGTGACCTCTAATCTAAGACTCATACAATGCCACCTAGTGACCACTAATCTAAGAAATACACAGCGCCACCTAGTGACCACTATTCTAAGAACTATACAGCGCTACTAGTGACCACTCATATAATAAACAGCACCACCTAGTGACCACTAATCTAAGAACTATACAGTGCCATCTAGTGACCACTAATCTAGGAAATATACAGCGCCATCTAGTGACCATTAATCTAAGAAATATAAAGCGCCACCTGGTGACCACTAATTAAAAAATATACAGTGCATGCTAATTACCACTAATCTAAGAAATATACAGCACCGCCCAGTGACCACTAATCTAAGAATCATACAACGCCATCTAGTGACCAATGATCTAAGAACTATACAGCACCACTTAGTGATCACTAATCTAATAAATATACAGCTGCACCTAGTGACCATTAATCTAAGACTCATACAACGCCATCTAGTGACTAATGATCTAAGAACTATACAGTGATCGCTAATCTAAGAAAAAAAGCAGCGCCACCTAGTGACCTCTTAGCTAGGAAAATGACAACATCTAGTGACCTGGTTTTAGGGCAAAAATGCATCTACAATGATTAAAGGTGTTTATGGCTCTATATCCTCCATCAGTGCCACAGCGCGGCAGCAAAGGGGGGGGGGGGCAGAGGCCAGTTGCAGGGCATGGCGCAGAGGCCATCTGCAGAGCATGGGGCAGAGGCCAGCTGCAGGGCATGGCGCAGAGGCCATCTGCAGAGCATGGGGCAGAGGCCAGCTGCAGGGCATGGGGCAGAGGCCAGCTGCAGGGCATGGCGCAGAGGCCAGCTGCAGGGCATGGGGCAGAGGCCAGCTGCAGGGCATGGCGCAGAGGCCAGCTGCAGGGCATGGAGCAGAGGCCAGTTGCAGGGCATGGCGCAGAGGCCATCTGCAGAGCATGGGGCAGAGGCCAGCTGCAGGGTATGGGGCAGAGGCCAGCTGCAGGGCATGGCGCAGAGGCCAGCTGCAGGGTATGGGGCAGAGGCCAGCTGCAGGGCATGGGGCAGAGGCCAGCTGCAGGGCATGGCGCAGAGGCCATCTGCAGAGCATGGGGCAGAGGCCAGCTGCAGGGCATGGGGCAGAGGCCAGCTGCAGGGCATGGCGCAGAGGCCAGCTGCAGGGCATGGAGCAGAGGCCAGTTGCAGGGCATGGAGCAGAGGCCAGCTGCAGGGCATGGCGCAGAGGCCATCTGCAGAGCATGGGGCAGAGGCCAGCTGCAGGGTATGGGGCAGAGGCCAGCTGTAGGGCATGGCGCAGAGGCCAGCTGCAGGGTATGGAGCAGAGGCCAGCTGCAGGGCATGGCGCAGAGGCCAGCTGCAGGGCATGGCGCAGAGGCCAGCTGCAGGGCATGGCGCAGAGGCTAGCTGCAGGGCATGGCGCAGAGGCCAGCTGCAGGGCATGGCGCAGAGGCCAGCTGCAGGGCATGGCGCAGAGGCCAGCTGCAGGGCATGGCGCCGAGCCCTGCCGCCGCCGTGGTAGCATGGCCTGAACATGGAGCAGCGCAGGCTCTGCCTATTTGCAATGTGGTGAAAAGGGCAGTAGTGATCAGCCAATTACAAGATTTCCATTAGTGCATCCTAATGAATGGGCAGATCACGTGATCTGCTCAATCAGCAACTGAAAAAGGCCTAAACAGCAGGGCTGAAGAGGGTAAAAGCGGCACATGAAATTCAGGATGGCAATAATTGTATGTAAAGAATAAGCAGAGAAAATCCGCTCACGGGAATCCGGGGAGCCACTTGGCTAATGTTCTTGGCTACAGTCAGGCAAGCATTAAGCTGCAGGGGATAAATATGTGTGCGGTATCTTTAAGAGAGGGGGAAAAAAACACACGGGAAGGAGCTGGCGAAATTGGCCCAGTGGGTAGACATGCTATTTCACTGCTGTTGAGGGGGGTGAAGTACAGTGAATTACTACATAGATGATAGCCCTGACAAGTGCTATTTGCACTGGCTCCGGTGCCATAATGGAAGTGAAATGCTGCGAGCCCTGTGCGCTGACAGCTCTGCCCGTGGAGGGGGCAGGGGCGACCGGCAGAGGGGTGTGTGGATTCCTGTCTCCTTGACAGATGGGACAGTCCAACCCCAAAACCTCTAATCCCATGATTGCAGCTTGGCACCAGATCATTTAAAGCTACAGTGCAGCAGGCGCACAACCGCAGGGGAATCCCGCAAAGACAGCGGCCGCTATAGGTGATTGTGGGCATTATCAACCAGGGGCACAGGGGCCATACATATTGTATAGGGGCAGGGAGAGCTAACAATTTTCAGGCAGTTGGATACACCATATGCAGAAAAGTACCGGGCCACACATCTTAGTAATTGAATTCCAGTTTCTCTTTCAGTGGATGTAGATGGAGGTCAGAGAAGCCCCCGGAGGTGGATGTGGGGGGCAGATACTTTTCTCCATATTATGTCTATGGATGTAGATGGAGGACCGAGAAGCCCACGAAGGTGGATGTGGGGGGCACATACTTTTCTCCATATTATGGATGTAGATGGAGGACAGAGAATCCCCCAGAGGTGGATGTGGGGGGCACATACACACGTGATCAAAATTGTTGGTACCCTTCATTTAATGAAAGAAAAACCCACAATGGTCACAGAAATAACTTGAATCTGACAAAAGTAATAATAAATTAAAAATCTATGAAAGTGAACAAATGAAAGTCAGACATTGCTTTTCTGCTTCCACAGAATTGAAAAAAAAATTAAACTCATGAAATCGGCCTGGACAGAAATGATGGTTCTTCTTCTTAACTTAATATTTTGTTGAACAACCTTTTGAGGCAATCACTGCAATCAAACGATTCCTGTAATGAATCAATGAGACTTCTGCACCTCTCAACAGGTATTTTGGCCGACTCCTCATGAGCAAACTGCTCCAGTTGTCTCGTGTTTGAAGGTTGCCTTTTCCAGACGCCATGTTTCAGCTCTTTCCAAAGATGCTCAATACGATTTAGGTCAGGGCTCATAGAAGCCACTTCAGAATAGTCCAATGTTTTCCTCTTAGCCATTCTTGGGTGTTTTTAGCTGTCATTATCCTGTTGCAAGACCCATGACTTGCGACTGAGACCAAGCTTTCTGACACTGGGTAACACATTTCTCTCTAGAATCCCTTGATAGTCTTGCGATTGCATTGTACCCTGCACAGATTCAAGACACCTTGTGCCAGATGCAGCAAAGCAGCCCCAAAACATAACAGAGCCTCCTCCATGTTTCACAGTAGGGACAGTGTTCTTTTCTTGATAGGCTTCATTTTTCCATCTGTGAACATAGAGCTGATGTGCCTTGCCAAAAACTTCGATTTTTGTCTCATCTGTCCATAGGACATTCTCCCAGAAGCTTTGTGTCTTGTCAACATGTAGTTTTGCAAATTCCAGTCTTGCTTTTTTATGATTTTTTTTCAACAATGGTGTTCTCCTTGGTCGTCTCCCATGAAGTCCACTTTGAATCAAACAACGACGGATGGTGCAATCTGACACTGATGTTCCTTGAGCTTGAAGTTCACCTTCAGTCTCTTTATAAGTTATCCTGGGCTCTTTTGTTACCATTCATATTATCTGTCTCTTTGATTTGTCATCAATTTTCCTCCTGCGGCCACTTCCAGGGAGGTTGGATACAGTCCTATGGATCTTAAATTTCTGAATAATATGTGCACCTGTAGTCACAGGAACATCAAGCTGCTTGGAGATGGTCTTATAACCTTTACCTTTAACATGCTTGTCTATAATTTTCTTTCTAATCTCCTGAGACAACTCTTTCCTTTGCTTCCTCTGGTCCATGTTGAGTGTGGTACACACCATGTCACCAAACAGCCCAGTGAGTATCTGTAGCCCTATATACAGGCCCACTGACTGATTACAAGATTGTAGACACCTGTGATGCTAATTAGTGGACACAACTTGATTAAACATGTCCCTTTTGTTACATTATTTTAAGGGGTACCATAATTTCTGTCCAGGCTTATTTCATGAGTTTAATTTTTTTTTTAATTCTGTGGAAGCAGGGTTGAAAAGCAATGACTGACTTTCATTTGTTCATTTTCATAGATTTTTAATTTATTATTACTTTTGTCAGATTCAAGTTATTTCTGTGACCATTGTGGGTTTTTCTTTCATTAAACGAGGGGTACCAACAATTTTGACCACGTGTGTACTTTTCTCCATGTTATGGATGTAGATGGAGGACAGTGAATCCCCCGGAGGTGGATGTGGGGGGCACATACTTTTCTCCAAATTATAGATGTAGATGGAGGACAGAGAAGCCCCCAGAGGTGGATGTGGGGGGGGGGGCACATACTTTTCTCCATATTATGGATGTAGATGGAGGACAGAGAAGCACCCAGAAATGGATGTGGAGGTTTGATAGATAAATGTGAGGATATAAGATGGACAAATATGTCCCGGTGTGCAGTGGCGCCGTCTCCATGGGTGCGGTGACGCCCTCTCCCTGGGTGCGGTGGCGCCCTCTCCCTGGGTGCGGTGGCGTCCGCTCCCTGGATGCGGTGGCACCCGCTCCCTGGATGCGGTGGCGCCCGCTCCCTGGGTGCGGTGGCGCCCTCTCCCTGGATGCGGTGGCGCCCTCTCCCTGGGTGCGGTGGCGCCCTCTCCCGGCGCACGGTGGTGCCCTCTCCCTGGGTGCTGTGGCGCCCTCTCCCGGCACACGGTGGCACCCTCTTCCTGGGTGCGGTGGCGCCCTCTCCCTGGTTGCGGTGGCGCCCTCTCCTGATGCACGGTGACGCCCTCTCCCTGGGTGTGGTGGCCCCCTCTCCCTGGGTGCGGTGACGCCCTCTCACTGGGTGCGGTGACGCCATCTCACTGGGTGCGGTGACGCCCTCTCCCTGAGTGCGATGACGCCCTCTCCCTGGGTGCGGTGGCGCCCTCTCCCTGGGTGCGACGGCGCCCTCTCCCTGGGTGCGGTTGCGCCCTCTCCCTGGGTGCGGTGGCGCCCTCTCCCGGCGCACCGTGGCGCCCTCTCCCTGGGTGCTGTGTGCGCCCTCTCCCTGGGTGCGGTGGCACCCTCTCCCTGGGTGCAGTGACGCCCTCTCCCAGCGCACAGTGGCGCCCTCTCCCTGGGTGCGGTGGCACCCTCTCCCTGGCTGCGGTGGCGCCCTCTCCCTGGCTGCGGTGGCGCCCTCTCCCTGGCTGCGGTGGCGTCCTCTCCCTGGGTGCGGTGGCGCCCTCTCCATGGGTGCGGTGGCGCCCTCTCCCTGGGTGCGGTGGCGCCCTCTCCCTGGGTGCGGTGGCGCCCTCTCCCTGGGTGTGGTGGTGCCCTCTCCCTGGGTGCGGTGGCGCCCTCTCCCGGTGCACAGTGGCGCCCTCTCCCTGGGTGCTGTGACACCCTTTCCCTGGGTGCGGTGACGCCCTCTCCCGGCGCACGGTGGCGCCCTCTCCCTGGGTGCGGTGGCGCCCTCTCCCGGCACACGGTGGCGCCCTCTCCCGGCACACGGTGGCACCCTCTCCCGGCGCACGGTGGCGCCCTCTCCCTGGGTGCGGTGGCGCCCTCTCCCTGGGTGCGGTGGCGCCCTCTCCCGGCACATGGTGGCGCCCTCTCCCTGGGTGTGGTGGTGCCCTCTCCCGGTGCACAGTGGCGCCCTCTCCCTGGGTGCAGTGACACCCTCTCCCTGGGTGCGGTGACGCCCTCTCCCGGCGCACGGTGGCACCCTCTCCCTGGGTGCGGTGGCGCCCTCTCCCGGCGCACGGTGGCGCCCTCTCCCTGGGTGCGGTGGCGCCCTCTCCCTGGGTGCGGTGGTGTCCTCTCCCTGGGTGCGGTGGTGCCCTCTGCCAGAGGGGAGCCTCTGTTTGTTTAGGCGAGCGCGTGTTTGCAGATGCGGGGACCCTGTCGGTAAGCGCACAATTAGCTAACAAGTGGCTGTTTTGTGTTGGATTGTGGCTGATGTGTTTTAAGTGTTTTTTCCTGAGTGGAAAATGTCTGTGTGAGCGAGCTAACACACAAAGGCCCAGTGCATTAGGTTTATTGGTCGGCTTTGCGCACATCTGACGTTACTCTATTAAGCTCGGTCGCCACTGGTGGAAGTGGAAAAAAAAAAAAGAGATAAAAAAAGCTTAAAAAGTAAAAAGCTAAGCAAGAATAAAAGGCATGAAAAGATTCCGAGCGACTCCAGCGATGGGATAATGGGCTGCCATAGTGAGGACCTGAGTTACCAGATGGGACCCGCCATTTCAGCAGGGGCAGCTTTAAATAAGAATCCAGCTCCGAAGACCAAATAAAGCGGCATCAAATAATTAGCTGAGTATTATATTGTTATAGGCATAATACAGCGGAGACGTTACCGCCCCTCCCCCGCGTCTGAGCACTTCACCAAAACCAGCGCTCGCTTCCAGTCCCATCAAGGACATCGCTAAATCAGGAAACGTTTCACAACCCGAGAAGTGAGCGCATGTGAAGCCGACGCAGGCGGAGGTCCCGACCCATCACCATCATATCAGCTTATCGGATAATCACTGTGGATAACAAATGCCGCAGCGGCTGCTAACGGGAATATTTACAAATTTTACTTTTCTACCCCGTTCACATCCAAAGCGAAATCCATAGTGCTGCTTGTCTGTTAGGTCATATGACTGTCCATCAGCAGAAGTGACGGCAGCTCTGGGTGTAACTGGAGCATAGGGGCTTATTCACACTTCGCAGTCATATCTCAGATATTCTGCAGCATAGACTTTTGGACACAATCATGGCGCAAATGACTTTATCCATGATGCTTTGCTGCTAGACACCGCTTCTCTCTTCTGTTGTGTAATGACAGCGCCCCCTGCAGGACACATTTCTCTCTCTTTTCACTCTCACACACTGCCTTCATATTGGCAAAAATAAAAGTTCTCACTATTTTCAAGATCCTCAGTGAATAGGAACACTAATCACAAATCTCTGTTCTCTAACTCCTCTTCCCTGCACTGCGACATTGTAACAAACAGCAGCTTTGTGAGCAGAACTTGGGGAGGACAGGTTCTCCGCTGCTGGATATAAAATATATATACAGTGGGGAAAATAAGTATTTGATACACTGCTGATTTTGCAAGTTTTCCCACCTACAAAGAATGGAGAGATCTGTAATTTTTATCGTAGGTACACTTCACCTGTGAGAGACAGAATCTAAAAAAAAAATCCAGAAAATCACATTGTATGATTTTTACATAATTCATTTGCATTTTATTGCATGAATAAGTATTTGATCACCAACCAACCAGCAAGAATTCTGGCTCTCACAGACCTGTTAGTTTTTTTTTAAAGAAGCCCTCCTACTCTGCACTCATTACTTGAATTAATTGCACCTGTTTGAACTAGTTACCTGTATAAAAGACACCTGTCCACACACTCAATCACTCACACTCCAACCTCTCCACCATGGCCAAGACCAAAGAGCTATCTAAGGACACAAGGGACTAAATTGTAGACCTGCACAAGGCTGGGATGGGCTACAGGACAATAGCCAAGCAGCTTGGTGAGAAGGCAACAACTGTTGGCGTAATTATTAGAAAATTGAAGAAACACAAGATGACCATGAATCTTACTCGGTCTGGGGCTCCGTGTAAGAACTCACCTCGTGGGGTAAGGATGATTCTGAGAAAGGTCAGGAGTCAGCCCAGAACTACACGAGAGAACCTGGTCAATGACCAGAAGAGAGCTGGGACCACAGTCTCAAACATTACCGTTAGTAACACACTATGCCGTCATGGATTAAAATTCTGCAGGGCACGCAAGGTGAAATACCTGACCACTGCGCTGACTATGAATAAAGTGTCTCGGTCCCTTCTCCCAAGGTCTCCGAACGCTCCATAGGCCCACCCGGCGTAGGACAGAGTAGCCAGCCGCGGCCAACCAATGGAAGCCCCCACCCTGTTGTACACCTCTGTATTAAAGGGACAATGAAGCAGGAAGTGCTCCATGCTTTCCAGCACGTTAGCATAAGCCTCACGGGAGCAATTCCTGTCCTCGGAGCTCCTGTACTTCAAATTGTCCCTCACATACAGCTTACCATGGAAGCAGCGCCAAGTCAAGTCCCAGTACTTCTTGGGGATCCTGCTAGAATTTAACAAACTCAACCCAACCTCCAGATCCCGACTTGGGCAGTCTTTGAGGACCAATGGACTCTGAAAACGAGAAAGCAAGACCCTCATATCGAGGAGTTTCCTCGGGAGGGACCTCACCTCCCACATTCCCAGACCCCACCGGCGGATCATTTTCGTAAGCCGGGAGATGCCCGTGTGGTGTGCGGAGATCCTTCAATCTTCCTCCTGTCTCCCATTCCTGGAAGAAAGGCTGAAACCATCCCTTGCAGGAGAATACCCACGGAGGAGCCCTCTCTTTCCAGAGGTTTGACACGTTCACTTTCAAGAAGGTGTTAACTAGGAACACCACGGGGTTCACCATATTCAAACCCCCTAGTCTCCTCGTGTGGTAAGTGACCTCCCGCTTGACTAGGTTCAGTCTGTTCCCCCATAACATCTGGAAGAACAGACTGTAGACCAGTGTCCAGAGAGGCTCTGGCAAGACACAGACACTGCCCAGGTAGATTAGCAAGGGGAGCAGGAAAGCTTTGCACAGGCCAACCCTTTCCCTCAGGGTCAAAGACCAACCCCTCCATTGGTCCACTCTTTAGGCGACACCTTTGATTCTGCCTTCCCAGTTTTTCGTGGGGTAATCACCCTGGCCGAATTCGATGCCCAGGACTTTGGCATGTTCTTGGGGTTCGGGGAGGGTGTCCGGAAGATCAAAACCGGGATCTCCGCCTCCCAGCCAGAGACTCTCACACTTATCCTGGTTGACCTTGGACCCGGATGCCTCCGAGTAGCGCTCCACTTCTGACATCACCGCCGCTGCCTCCTCTTGCGTAGAAACAAAGACGGTGACATCGTCCGCGTAGGCCACCACCCTCAGGATAGCCTCCGGTGCCGCCCCGCCCATCCGCACCCCCGCCAACGGTCCACAATTGATCCTTCTGAGGAAGGGATCGATCGCAAATGCGTAAAGCAAAGGGCTAAGAGGACAGCCCTGACGGACACCGGATCCTACCCCGAAAGGTCGTCCGATCCACCCATTTACCAGAGGGAAAGTCTCAGCCCCTGCATACAAGGTCTTAAGCCAGTCCACAAACCCTCCAGGCAGACCATACCTCAAAAGAGTGGACCAGAGGTACTCGTGGTTAACCCACTGATCCAGGGTCAGCAGGAACCCCTTCCAAAGGCCCGCCCTGCCTTGCTCCACGGCCTCTCGGACACCTAGAACAGCACTAAAAGTGCTACGGCCAGGAACGCAACAGTGCTGAACCTCCGAAAGGAGCCGGGGTGCAAACTTCACCAGCCTGTTGAAAAGTATCTTAGCCAAAATCTTCCTGTCCACATTGAGAAGTGCTATGGGACGCCAGTTCTCAATGCGTGACGGATCCTTACCCTATGACAAAATGATCAAAGCTGACCTCCTTAATGATCTCGGCAGAGTGCCCGAGGAGAGACACTCGTTAAACACCTGAGTCAAGAGGGGGACCAAAGAGTCCCTAAAGGTCCTAAAGAACTCAGATGTTAAGCCATCCGGACCTGGCGACTTTTTGGGCCTGAGCCCATCGATCGCCAGTCTCACTTCCTCTTCTTTGATCGCTTCTGCCAAACCGCCCAGCAAGAGGTCAGCTCCTGGCTCAGGAACAGATTCAGCCAGGAAATCCGACATCCCACCACGATCCAGTTCCCTCCTTCCCAAGAGGTGCGAGTAGTAGGAACTGACGACCTCCAAGATCCCTGATCTGGACCTTCTCAGGGACCCCGTACTGTCCACCAGCCCCGTCACTATCTTACTATTCACTGACATCTTACAGTTTCTGTAAGGGTCGGGCGAGCAGTACTTCCCATAGTCCCTCTCGAAAACCAAAGATGCGTGCCTATCGTACTGACACCTCTTCAGCAAGGACTTCACTCTGGAGATCTCCTCGCGGCTACCTCAAGTCGAGACAAGATGCTAGAGTTTCCTCCTCAGGCTCTGATACAGGCAATCCCTCTTCAGGCTTCTGAGTTTCGAGAGCTGCCGGAAGAATCTCGCCACCCGATGTTTGAACATCTCTCACCACTCCGACTTAGTGTTACTTAGGCCCAGCAATGGTACCTGACTCTGAAGGAATTCCTCAAAAGACCGTCTTACAGCTTCTTCCTCAAGGAGTTGTAACACGGGTACTTTAGATGCAGTGACACAGAAACACAGAGCAGCCAATACAGGGTTAATAAACAAGGGAGGTTTATCATAACAGGGTCAATCTCCAAGCAGGGAGTAACAGGGGAAAATATGGGGAAAAACAAGGAAAGTAGCAGGTAAAAGTCTATAACTGACAGTTCACAGTTTAACTAGATGTAGCAGAGTCGAACCAGTTGTAATCGACAGTTTTTACACTTAGCTGACTCTTATTATCCACAAGGCAGTTGCCAGCTGATGCGGGTGTTGCTTTCTTCAGGCTTCCCCGCCCAAACAATGCTCCGTCTTCTGGCGGCAGCGGGCGGTCTCCGGTTTTACCCGCTGAGCTCCTAGTCCATAACACGGCACCTCACGTGCTCAGCTCCACGGAACCTGCGTCTCTTCTCCCTCTAGTCGTCTTGACTCCTCCAGTCCACTGCACTCGGATCTTGCTCCAAGTACTGGAGCCAGGAGCCTGAACCCTCTCACACTGCTCTCCTGAGCGGGACTCTCCTGTCGCTTTCCTGTGCAAAAGTCCTCGTCTCCCCCTCTCTCTAGCCAGGCCACCAGTTTCCTGGTCACCTGACCTCCCAGCTCTCGCTCTGGACACGCCACCAGCTTTCCAGTCACCTGACTCCTGTGCTCGCAGTCTGTCTTCCCCCTGGATCCAGAGGTACAGCCCGGTAGTTCCGGATCCCTTGTTCTGAAAGTACTTACACCCCGGTCTTCCCCCTTACAGAGTGACGAATTCAGCTTCCAATAACCTCTTCCCATCTGAGGAGTCTTAGTAACATTCAGAGAAAACATAATCAAACAGTGATCGGAGAACTCCACCTCCACAACCGACAACGGTGAAGAGACGGCCTCCTCCTTCAAATAAGATCTGTCTATCCTAGACCTGCACTGACTACCTCTAAAAAAGGTGAATCCCGTGTCGCCTGGGTTGTGCCGGATGTGGACATCCACCAGGTGAGCCTCATTTACTATCCTGTTTAACGTGACGCAGTCATATGCCAGCTGGTCTCCGGAACCTCCTCTATCACAGGATCTCGTGACATTGTTGAAATCCCCTCCGAAGACCACCTGCCGACTCGAAAATAAAAAAGGTTTGATCTTCAGGAAGAGACATTTGCGGTCCCACTTGGACTGGGGACCATAGATGTTAATGAGTCGAAGCTCTTGTCCCCCCAATGGAGACATCTAGGATCAAGCATCTCCCCATTTCTAATTCGATCACTCGTCTGCATTCAACTGCTGAGGTCTTAAAAAGGACCGCCACCCTGCTATATGGCTCGGCCGCAAGAGACCAATAGGATGGCCCATGCCTCCACTCGCTTTATGCAAGGTTGATATATCGGTCAACCTGGTCTCCTGCGAAAACAAAATGTCGGCGTCAAGTTGGCCGAGAAAATGAAGGGCCGTGTACCTTGCCGCATCTGACTTTATGCTGCAAACATTAATAGTTGCTAGCGTCAATGGGGTGGGTGCCGCCATCATGATTGATCGAATTAGATAGCCTTTTTCTTCACACCACTGACAGTCCCAACCTCTTCCTCCGATAATGACGGGTTTTTAGTGTGCTTAAGACAAACAGACTCCACAATTCTCTTCTTACATACATTCTTTCCCTTGTCTGGTGGTCCTTGGCTAGTCGTCCCCCCAGAGGGCTTTGTACTTGCCCCCCGAGAGGAAGACCCAGCCATCTCCTGAGCCCCAACCACCTTGTCTGCAACCTCCGGCCCCGGGCCCCCACCCTCCCCCTCCAGAGGGAGGTCCTGGAGTGCCCCGAACCGGTTGAAGAGATCCACCAGTGGGGGTGCGGCTGAACCCTCCAATGGCGCCTGGATCACGGCCAGAGAGTCAGAGGGGTTGCACTCCAAAGAGGCAGCTCGAGACCTGGTCCCCTTCTTACCTCTGGTCGTTTCTTTTTCTGTGACCACTCCCCCTCTCCCTCATCTAGACTGTCACCAGAAGAGGGTTCCTGGGAAGACGTGGCGTCCTGTAGCTCTTCCCTTTCAAGTCTGTTGACTTCTTCACTCAATTCGCTGTCTTTAGGATCCTCAGCTGCAAGTGAAGTACCTGGGTCAGAGTTTAGGGACATTACTCCCTGCCCCCTGTCCCCAAGGCGCTGCTCCTGCCGCCTGATGTTGGATGGCGGCAGCTTGCTCCTCACCGGTTCCCTGCCTCCCCCGCCCCTACTGGTCCCTTCACTGGCAAGATTAGTCCCGGCTTTCGCCAGTCATGCATTCGCCGCTTTCAGGACCGCATTGGCGAATGAACGCGGACAGCGACTGAACGGGTGACCGAGGTCACCACACAAGTTACACCTAATCCTGCCACAGGCAGCAGCAAGATGACCAAGGTCCCCACACAGTGCGAATTTCTGGGTGGTACACTGCGCACTGAAGTATGTGGGGCTACCGCATCTGTGACAGACCTTAGGCTGCCCCCGGTAGAAAATCAAAATCCTATTCCTCCCCAAAAAGGTTGAGGAGGGGATATGGGTAACAGTGTTTCCCGAAACCTTCAATCTCACCATGAAGGTCCAGGCCCCTGACCAGATACCATGGTCATCGAGATTCTTTTGGGGAATATCGGTGACTTCTCCCACTCAGGTCATAATGTTCATACAGGAAAGCGACTCGTTACTAGTCAAAACGGTCACCTTCCTGACTGAATTTTGGCGGGTTATTGCCAGGGGAAAGAAACTCTGCCATTCGGGGCGACTCCGAGCCAGCTCATGGCGAGACCAAAAAAGCTCAGGCCTCTGGGGTCTCATAAAGCTGACATTAAAGTAGGAGGTCCCGTAGGGATGGATCAAGGCTAAGATGTCATATGCCGCAAAGCCCATGCCCAGCAGGAGCTCAACCACCTTTGACCTATCAGAACAGGCATCCTTGCTTACCCACTGGAGAAGGGCCACGTTCCTACGGTTACTCCTCTGCCCCGTTGTCGGCAGAGACCAGACAGTCTCTGCCCCTCTATCTCGGAAAGCTGAAAGACCATGTCTCTCTATCCAGAAAGACAGATCAATCTCCCTCCCCTCTACAGTGATGGAGCTCTCCTCTCTCCTCGGGGCGCCTAGAAGTTGCTGTTGCAAGTCACCATCCCCAGGGCCACCAGACAAGGGCACACTACTACCCCCAGCACTGACAGCTCCTGAATAGCTTTGTGCTGAAGCACCCGACAATGCTGGGGTGGGCAGCGAGACCAGCGTCTACTTCCCCCACACCAACACCTGTGCTGCTCCCATCATTCACTCCACTACTACTCCCACCATTTGCTGCACCACTACTCCCATCATTCACTCCACTACTACTCCCACCATTTGCTGCACCACTACTCCCATCATTCACTCCACTACTACTCCCACCATTCCCACTACTCCCAGCATTCACGCCACTACTACTCCCATCATTCACTGCACCACTACTTTCATTCTCTTTACTTGTCACCCCATTACCACCATTTACTCCACTGTTCTCTGCACCTTCCACAGTCACATCCATTTGTTCTTCCCTTGTGTCTGGTGTCTCTGCACTCACACCTGCTGGGCCGGGGGAGCGGTGCACTTCCAGAGACTCCTTTCCCTGCAGCTCCACACCAATTTTCCTTTGGTTGCTCTTTTCTCTTGGTTCGTGCTGGTTTTCTGCAGGTCCTCTCCTGGAGCGCCCTGCCCCCCTACTGCAGCATTTTGTTCCTTGTTCTGGGCAGACTGTTTGTTGGGCACCGCTGCCTGCCCTGCACCCACAGACTTTGGGGCCTTAGTGTCCTTTTTGGGCGCTGGGGCACACTGCCCCCCTGTCGCAGCAGTGCGCCCAGTATTCCTCGCAGATGTTCTTTTTACATCCCTCCCAGCCACCCCGGCCCCGGTGATAACCGGCTTAGCAGCGGAGGGCAGGGCGGGAAACTCCACAGGACTTCCTTCCGGCGCCGTGAGTACCTCCACAGCCTCGCCCCCTGCACTGTTCTCCACACAGATGGCAGCCTCGTCGGACGTCCTCCTCTCCCCACCTTGCCTCTGCCTCGGACGCACTGCAGAGCCCGTGCCTTTAGGTTTGGTGGGGTTTACACAGGAGGTGGCAGGCGCAACATCAGACATTGGTACATACTTGTAACTCACCACATCCTGTGCAGCTCCTCCGGTCTTCTTCTTCTTCTTCTTTGTCTCCTCCACTGGTTCGTCCTCCCCGAAGGAAAACCGCGTCAGGTCCACAGGAGACTCCAGCAGTCAGATCTCCCTTAGCAATCCACCTTCTTCCTCCTCTTCCTCCCCCAACACTCCAGCCTCTGCTGTCGGAGCCCACTCCCCTGCGGGGAGACCACTTGGTCTCTGTGTAACGGGTCTGGGAGGTGGAACCTCTGAGCAACTATACAAGGGGGCAGTCCTTGTAAGGAAGCGGGTGGCTCCCAGGGAAGGCGGGCAGGTAGTCACGGCTAGTGACGGGGACAGTCTCTGGGTAGAAGGGCAGGAGGTCACGGCAAGTGACGGGGACAGTCTCTAGACAGGCGGGTGGTCACGGCAAGTGACGGCAGAGCCTCCACGTAGGCTAGCAGGCAGGCAGCAGGTGGACGCTCCCAGGTGAGCGGGCAAGAGTCTCTGGACAGGCAGGTGGTCACAGCACGTGACGGCGGAGCCTCCAGGTAGGATAGCAGGCAGGTAGCAGGTGAGCGCTCCCAGGTGAGCGGGCAAGAGTCTCTGGACAGGCAGGTGGTCACAGCACGTGACGGCGGAGCCTCCAGGTAGGCTAGCAGACAGGTAGTAGGTGAGCGCTCCCAGGTGAGCGGGCAGGCTGGTCCATAGACAGACTGACAGGTGTCGGAAGGCAGACCGTCGGACCGCAGGCTTGCAAGCAGGTAAGCGGATATCAGGCAGGTATCAAGCAGGAATCTGGCAGGTGACTGGCAGGTAACAAGCAGGAATCTGGCAAGTGACTGGCAGGTAACAAGCAGGAATCTGGCAGGTGACTGGCAGGTAACTGGTAACGGGACCTGAGGGCTGAAGCAGAGTGAAGGCTTTGCAACAGCATTGCTCGGGCACCTCCATTTTGGAGGAGGTGCCTTATATATGGGAGGTCCTCCGGCAATTGGCCGGGGACTCCTTAGGACGGCGCGCGCGGTCCCTTTAAGAGAGGGGGAGCGCGCGCGCGCCCTAAGCACACTGCCGGGGAAGGAGCGCGTGCCGGAAGCAGCGGGGAGAGAAGCGCTGGAGGACGCCGCGCCTGGAGCGGGGAGGTGAGAGGGACGGCGTCTCTGCCTAGTACGGGGCAGAGACGCCGATGCTACAGTACCCCCCCCCTTTAGGCCCCCTCTTTTTTTGGCCAGAAAGAAATTTTTCAAGGAGAAGCGGGGCGTTGATGTTCTCCCTGGGTTCCCAAGTTCTCTCCTCAGGACCAAACCCCTTCCAATCCACCAGAAAAAAGGTTTTTCCTCTTACCCTCTTGGAGGCCAGAATACTCTCTACCTCAAAGACGTCATCAGGGGAAACCGGAGCAGGTGGAGCACCTGGATTATTGGAAAAAGAGTTAAAGACAACGGGTTTGAGGAGAGATACGTGGAAGGAGTTGGGAATCCGTAGGATGGCCGGGAGGTTTAATTTGTAGGCCACAGGGTTAATTTGCCTGAGGACTTCGAAGGGACCGATGAATCGAGGGCCCAACTTGAAGGAGGGTACTTTGAGCCGCACATGTTTGGACGAGAGCCAAACCTTGTCTCCCGGACGGAATTGAGGCGGATCCAGACGTCTCTTATCAGCATATCTCTTCATCCGCTCAGAGGACAGAAGAAGAGCGGACCTGGTACTCTCCCAAATAGTAGAAAATTCGCTGACAAGAGACTCCGCAGCAGGGTTGTCCACAGAAACGGAGACAGGAAGTGGAATCCGGGGATGTTGGCCACCGACTATAAAGAACGGGGATTTGGAAGAGGATTCGCTCTCATGGTTATTGTAAGAGAACTCGGCCCATGGTTGGAGATCCACCCAGTCCGAATGGTGTGCATTAACGAAGTGCCGGAGGTAACTGGTCAGGATCTGATTGATCCGCTCCACTTGACCATTGGACTGTGGGTGGTAAGCGGAGGAGAAGTCCAGGGTGATGTCAAGCAGCTTACATGTGGCTCTCCAGAAGCGTGAGGTGAACTGAACCCCACGATCCGACACGATGTGGAGGGGCAGGCCATGGAGACGGAAGATGTGGCGGATAAAGTCTTTAGCCAGCTCGGGTGCAGATGGGAGACCAGGCAGGGGAATGAAGTGGGCCATCTTAGAAAAGCGGTCAGCGACAACCCAAATGACTGTACAACCGGCAGAAATAGGAAGATTGGTGATAAAGTCCATAGCAATGTGCTGCCAAGGAGCAGCAGGCACGGGAAGGGGCAGGAGATGGCCGGCTGGAAGATGTCTGGGAACTTTGTTACGGGCACAGGATGAGCAGGCCGCGACGAAGTCTACCACGTCCTTACGCAGGGTAGGCCACCAGTAATGCCGGGTAATGAGTTGGAAGGTCTTCTTTTGGCCAGCATGGCCAGCTAGTTTAGAAGAATGTCCCCAGCGAAGAACCCTCTCCCGATCTGGTACAGCTACAAACGTCTTACCGGGTGGGAGACGAGTCAGATCCAAGGGGGCCACATTCATCACCTTGGAGGAGTCGATGATGTGCGTAGGCTCCTCCTCTTGATCGGAGGACAGGAAGGACCGGGACAAGGCATCAGCTTTGAAGTTCTTGTCCGCCGGACGGAAATGAAGAATGAAGTCGAAGCGGGCAAAAAACAACGACCACCGGGCCTGGCGAGGATTGAGTCTCTGGGTATTTTGGAGATATGCCAGGTTTTTGTGATCCGTGTAGATAATTACCGGGTAGAGAGCCCCTTCAAGCAGATAGCGCCACTCCCCCAGTGCCAATTTGATGGCTAGCAATTTACGGTCTCCTATGGAGTAGTTGCGCTCAGACGAGGAGAAGATTTTGGAGAAGAAGCCGCAGGTTACCATTCTCCCGGTAGAAGATTTTTGGGTGAGTACCGCTCCGGCTCCGGAGGAGGAGGCATCAACCTCCAGGTAGAATTGTTTATTACAGTCCGGACGGTGCAGGACGGGAGCAGAGGCGAAGGCTTTCTTTAAGGAAAGGAAGGCCTCCTCGGCTTCAGGCGACCATGTCCTGGGATTAGCCCCCTTACGGGTGAGTGCAGATATGGGAGCAGTCCGAGACGAGAAGTGTGGGATGAAAAGACGATAGTAATTAGCGAAGCCCAGGAATCGCTTTATCGCCTTCAAACCTTCAGGACGAGGCCATTTTAGAACGGAAGAGAGCTTCTCGGGATCCATTTGCAGACCTGTCTGGGAGATGACATAGCCCAAGAACGGTAGGGAGGTCTGGTCGAAGAGGCACTTCTCGTATTTGGCATAGAGGTGGTTCTGCCGAAGCCTAAGCAGGACCTGACGAACATCCCTTCGGTGTGTGGGGAGATCCGGAGAGAAGACCAAGATATCGTCCAGGTATACCACTACGCAGGAGTACAGGAGGTCACGGAAGATGTCGTTGACTATTTCTTGAAAGACAGCGGGAGCATTACAGAGACCGAAGGGCATCACAAGGTACTCATAGTGACCGTCCTGGGTATTGAATGCCGTCTTCCACTCGTCTCCTTGACGGATACGGACCAGGTTATATGCTCCTCGTAGATCCAGCTTGGAGAAGATCCTGGCGCCCTTGAGACGGTCAAACAATTCGGAGATGAGGCAGGGGGTATTTGTTTTTTACTGTGATGAGATTGAGTCCTCTGTAGTCAATACAGGGACGTAGCGAGCCGTCTTTCTTTTTGACAAAGAAGAATCCGGCTCCAGCCGGGGAGGTAGATTTTCGGATAAATCCCCTAGCCAGATTCTCTTCAATGTACTCAGACATGGACCGGGTCTCGGCTGCAGACAACGGGTAGATACGCCCACGGGGAGGAGTGGTGCCAGGTACCAGGTCGATCGGGCAGTCATATGGCCTATGGGGTGGCAACGTCTCTGCTTCCTTCTTACCGAAGACGTCCGCATAGGGTCAGTAAGGAGCCGGAAGACCTGGTAAATTAGCTGGAGTAGGCGGAGGGCGAGCTGGGCGGACCGGAACCAGGCAGGTCCTATGGCAGTCTGGACCCCATCGGAGTACTTCACCGGATCGCCAGTTCAATACGGGTTCGTGTGTCTGGAGCCAAGGTAGACCTAGCAACAAGGAGTGAGAAAGTCCGGACAGCACATGGAATGAGATTTCCTCAGAGTGCAGCATTCCCACCTGCAGGGTTATGGGTTCAGTGACGAGCAGGATGGTCTCCGAGAGAAGTCTTCCATCCACGGAGGTGACTGACAATGGTTCAGCCAGGGGCTTGGTGGGAATACAGTATCTCTCTACCAGAGACTGGGAGATGAGGTTTCCAGCAGCTCCAGAATCCAGGTGGGCGAGTTCAAAGTGACGGTTTTCAACCCCAAGCAATAGAGACTGGTAAAGTCAGAGACGGAGAGGGCTTACTTTTGTCTAGGACGACCTCTCCGAGCGGTCCTAGACACTGGCGTTTCCCGGCTTTTCCAGGCAGGAACGGATGAAGTGCTCCATACTGCCACAATAGAAACAGCTTCCCTCGGCTCGGCGAGATTCTTGGTCTGGTCGATCTGCATAGGTTCAGGCGAGGGCGCCCGCGGAGTGACTGGTTGAGAGGCAGGTCTCAGGGAAGTAGGAGCAGAGCAAGAAAAGTCTTTCTCCCAGGCAGTCTCTTTGGCACGTTCTTGGAACCGGATGCCAATCCGGGTAGCTAGTGACACCAGGTCATTCAGAGTGGTAGGAATGTCCCGACCAGCTAACTCGTCCTTAATCCGACCGGAAAGACCCTCCCAGAAGACGGACACCAGAGCCTCATTTTCCCAGGTAAGCTCAGAAGCGAGGGTGCGGAACCGTATGGCATATTGGCCCACGGTGAGACTCCCTTGGCGGAGACGTAGCAGAGAGGAGGCAGAAGAGGTTTTCCGTCCAGGTTCATCGAAGACTTTCCGGAAAGCAGCGAGGAAAGACGGCAGGTCGGACACCAGGGGATCCCCTCTCTCCCACAGGGGATTTAGCCATGCCAGTGCCTCCCCAGTGAGATGGGACATGATGAAGGCCACCTTGGCCCGGTCGGAGGTGAACTGGTATGCCAATAGCTCAAAGTGCAGGGTGCACTGGTTTATGAAACCCCGAGCTAAAGTAGGTTCGCCGGCAAAGCGTGGAGGTGCCAGAAGCCGAGGTCCATAGTCGGGTACCATGAAGGGACTGGATTGCGGTACCGCAGGAATGGGCACGGCTGGACCAGAGGTAGACAAAGACGAGTCACAAAATGCGCCTAGACGAGAGTTAACGGACCGTAGATAGGACAGTACCACCTCCTGCTGAGTTTTCTGACGTAAGACTTCCTGGTGCAGATCGGAGATCTGGGGACCACCGGGTTCCATGGCCCGAGCAAACTGTAACGGGTCTGGGAGGTGGAACCTCTGAGCAACTATACAAGGGGGCAGTCCTTGTAAGGAAGCGGGTGGCTCCCAGGGAAGGCGGGCAGGTAGTCACGGCTAGTGACGGGGACAGTCTCTGGGTAGAAGGGCAGGAGGTCACGGCAAGTGACGGGGACAGTCTCTAGACAGGCGGGTGGTCACGGCAAGTGACGGCAGAGCCTCCAGGTAGGCTAGCAGGCAGGTAGCAGGTGGACACTCCCAAGTGAGCGGGCAAGAGTCTCTGGACAGGCAGGTGATCACAGCACGTGACGGCGGAGCCTCCAGGTAGGATAGCAGGCAGGTAGCAGGTGAGCGCTCCCAGGTGAGCGGGCAAGAGTCTCTGGACAGGCAGGTGGTCACAGCACGTGACGGCGGAGCCTCCAGGTAGGCTAGCAGACAGGTAGTAGGTGAGCGCTCCCAGGTGAGCGGGCAGGCTGGTCCATAGACAGACTGACAGGTGTCGGAAGGCAGACCGTCGGACCGCAGGCTTGCAAGCAGGTAAGCGGATATCAGGCAGGTATCAAGCAGGAATCTGGCAGGTGACTGGCAGGTAACAAGCAGGAATCTGGCAGGTGACTGGCAGGTAACAAGCAGGAATCTGGCAGGTGACTGGCAGGTAACTGGTAACGGGACCTGAGGGCTGAAGCAGAGTGAAGGCTTTGCAACAACATTGCTCGGGCACCTCCATTTTGGAGGAGGTGCCTTATATATGGGAGGTCCTCCGGCAATTGGCCGGGGACTCCTTAGGATGGCACGCGCGGTCCCTTTAAGAGAGGGGGAGCGTGCGCGCGCGCGCCCTAAGCACACTGCCGGGGAAGGAGCGCGTGCCGGAAGCAGCGGGGAGAGAAGCGCTGGAGGACGCCGCGCCTGGAGTGGGGAGGTGAGAGGGACGGCGTCTCTGCCTAGTACGGGGCAGAGACGCCGATGCTACACTCTGGCTCTGCCCCTCACACTCCCGCTTGGCTCCAGCACCTGGGGCTCCAGTCACCTCTTCATCCTCTCCCTCCTCTTCACTAAGGACGCCGGCTGGCGGTTCTCCTGAGGTGTTTAACCCCTTCATTTCTGAGAACCGCCGCTGGTTCTTAAACCTCTCCAGGAAGGGACCTGCGCTTTTCTCAATCCCCTCCCGGGGGAGCACTAACCTGACCACCTCGTCTCTGAGGGCTTTAAACCTCTGGGAGGTCGCGGGTCTTTCCTTGTTGGACGCCCGGGTGTTCAGGACCCGGGCCTTCCGCAGCTCCTCTTTCAGCTGGGTTAGTGCTTTGCCGGCGTCCTCGTATTCTCGCAGCATGGCGACCACTCGGGAGGAGAAGGAACTTGTGGACTCACTGGAGCTCATCTCCCCCCAGGATCTTGCTGGGCTCTTGTTCCTGGGGCTTGGGGTGCCCAGGTCTCCCTCTCTGGGCGGGCGATGAACTGTCTCGGGGTTGGAGTAGGTGGGTACGTTCTTCCTCACTCTTCCCGATCTCCTCACTCCCTCCTGGGCCGGTTGTTGTGGCTCCTTGTCCCCCGCCGGCATAGACCGGGGGATAGGAGGCTGGGAAGCCATGCTGGCCTCCCAGTAAGCCTGCCTCTCCCTGGAGAGAAGAGAGGCAGACTACGGGCCTTCTCCTGGAAGTCCTGGAGCTCACGAGGCAGGTGCTACTCTCAGCAGGGAGTAACTGACTGCAGGCACCTGTCCTACAGACGCCTTTCTCCAGTAATGGCTGATAACAGGGAATAATAGATTGGAATCACCTGTTCTACAGTCACCTCTCTCCAGTAATGGCTGATAACAGGGAGTAATAGATTGCAATCACCTGTCCTACAGTCACCTCTCTCCAGTAATGGCTGATAACAAGGAGTAATAGCTTGCATTCCCCTGCGCAGGTTGATGATATTTGTAAACAATACAGGTTAAAGATCTAAAGCTCCATAAACAGTAATGTAAGAGGTCAGATCAATAGTAACGGACCCTCAGACGTGCGATCTGCGGCCTCCCCTGCGCCTTATGGAGCGATCGATGGGCCGAGAGACTGCTGCAGGTCAGAGGTTTGGCCTCACATCTGTCTCCTGGCATCACGGCCCGGGCATCCTTCAGTGCAGGGCAGTCCTCAGTGTACTATGATACGGCTCCAGGGGACAGAGGCCTGGGGGGCAGAAAGCCTGAGAAGAGGCTGGTGAAAACAGATCAATATTGGGATAGGGAAGGATGGCGTGACCCCTGACCCCAGCATGCCTCATGTGTGACCGTAAATCTGTGTTATGACTGGCAGCACCGGCCAGGCCCAGGAGCCTAATGCTCAATGTAATCTGACATAATGACGACATCCCATGTTAACCGCGAGCTGAGACGAGCGCAAGTTCTGCTGGTTAAGAATTCACCAGGTGACTGCATAAATGAGATGCCCACTAAAAATGTAAATCTGAGTGTTCACCAGCAGAATAGTGAGTGCAGCTCTGGAGTATAATACAGGAGGTAACTCAGGATCAGTACAGGATCAGTAATGTAATGTATGTACACAGTGACTGCACCAGCAGAATAGTGAGTGCAGCTCTGGAGTATAATACAGGAGGTAACTCAGGATCAGTACAGGATCAGTAATGTAATGTATGTACACAGTGACTACACCAGCAGAATAGTGAGTGCACCTCTGGAGTATAATACAGGAGGCAACTCAGGATCAGTACAGGATCAGTAATGTAATGTATGTACACAGTGACTGCACCAGCAGAATAGTGAGTGCAGCTCTGGAGTATAATACAGGATGTAACTCAGGATCAGTACAGGGTCAGTAATGTAATGTATGTACACAGTGACTGCACCAGCAGAATAGTGAGTGCAGCTCTGGAGTATAATACAGGAGGTAACTCAGGATCAGTAATGTAATGTATGTACACAGTGACTGCACCACCAGAATACAGTAGTGAGTGCAGCTCTGGAGTATAATGCTCAGGATCAGTACAGGATACGTAATGTACAGTGGGGAAAATAAATATTTGATACACCAAAAAGTGGACCCAACAGTTTGTTAACTTTATTTCGAGCGCAGCGATACCCCACATGTAGTCAAAAAGTTCTGTTTGGACAAACGGCAGGGCTCAGAGCGGAAGGAGTAATATTTGAATGTTGGAACACAAATTGGCTGAAATGGATTGCGGGCAACATGTCATATTTACAGGGCCCTGATGTGCCTAAACAGCAGAACCCCCCCACAAGTGACCCTATTTTGGAAACTACACCCCTCACGAATTTTATTCAGGGGTATAGTGATGATTTTGAACCCACAGGTACTACACAGAATTTGATAACATTAAGCCATCACAGGGCCGCCGTCAGGGCATTACTGCCCTTACTACTGTATGGGGCCCGATGAACTAAAGCAAAAAGGGGGGGCCCAAACACGCTGGCAGCCTGGGGCCCCCCTCTCTTTGCTTCCGCTCACCGGGCCCACCTGGGGCAACAGTTCAGGGCCACCGCAGCGCCGCACACCAGGTGCATAACAACACTGTACAGTTAAATCACCTAAGGTGATTTTAAGATACAGCTACAGTGTTGTTAATGCACCCGGCGGCAGGAATTGGGTGATGTACATTTAAGCCGAGGCCGGACCCGGAGCATCATGGTCCTTATGAAACACGCTCATGTGACATGCGCGGTGCCCATCTTGAATCTGGAGTAGCGTGGGAGTCAGGCCCATTGGAGGCTGCGGCGGTGGGCAGGCGGGCTGTGTAAGGAAGATGTGGGTGGGCTGGCAGTGTGTGGAGGGCAGGCTGATGAGGGGAGGGTGCTGAACAGTGTGAGGAAGCAACAGGTGGGGACTTTGAGGAAGGAGGGGGGCTGCTGGACAGTGTGGGGAATCGAAAGGTGGGCAGTGTGGGGAGGCTGAGGAGGGGAGGCCGCCGGAGAGTGTGGGGAGTCGACAGGTGGGAAGTCTGAGGAGGGGGGGGGCTGCTAGACAGTGTGGTGAATAGACAGGTGGGCAGTGTGGGGAGGTTGAGGAGGGGAGGTTGCTGAACAGTGTGAGGAAGCGACAGGTGGGGAGTCTGTGGAGGGGAGGCTTCTGAACAGTGTGAGGAAGCAACAGGTGGGGAGGTTGAGGAGGGGAGGCTGCTGGACAGTATGTGGAATAGACAGGTGGGCAGCGTGGGGAGGCTGAGGAGGGGAGGCTGCTGAACAGTGTGAGGAAGCAACAGGTGGGGAGGCTGAGGAGGGGAGGCTGCTGGACAGTATGTGGAATAGACAGGTGGGCAGTGTGGGGAGGCTGAGGAGGGGAAGCTGTTGAACAGTGTGAGGGGGGCGCCCAGTGCATGGACTGGGCGCCGATCTCCTGACCCCCATCCACATACATGCTGTGAGGCTGCTGAGTTCAGGTCAGGAGACCCACGGCCAGTCCATGCACCGTGGTCCGAGCACAGACCGATATTTACCGATGGCTGAATGAGCCTTAAAGGGGTTGTCCGGTGTAAATACACAAGCCTGCAGGCCCTCTGTGTCACTCTGACTGTAGACTTGTGAATCCTCACATCATATGCACTGTGCACTGTGAGGATTCGCTGGTGTCAGAGCCAGGAACGGCGGTCACGTGACTGCAAGGATGAGAAATGCGCTTGGTGCTTAATGGCGGCCAATCATTTATATACACCTTCCCACCTGCTTGATTTCCCTCTATCTTCTTTCTTCTCTGGCTCTATGAAGCCAGAGCAGTCAATCAAAGAAGAGGGGGAGGGGAAAGAGGGAAAACAAACAGGTGGGAAGGAGAATATAAATGATTGGCCCTGCTGTGAAGCACCAAGTGGCGGGACTTCGTTTGAACAGTTCTTCTGTGCTGACAGTCCCTTTAAACCTACCGTAAGTCCCCTGTCATACTCACCTTCCGTCATTTTCATCAATTTTCAGCACCGCTCTGGTCTTCCGGCTCCATCTTGTGAGAGCAGCTTCTGACTGGCTGGAAATCAGAAACTATGTTACAAGCTCTTAATGCAAGTCTGAAAGCCTGAACTATCTGGTCATGGTGTGACGGTATTTATCCCCTGTATGTGGCAATATGTGATCTGGTCATGGTGTGGCGGTATTTATCCCATGTATGTGGTATTATGTGGGCTGGTAATAATGTGGCGGTATTTGTTCCTTATATGTAATACTATTCAGTCACTATGTCGTGGTGATATGTGGTCTGGTCATGGTGTGACGGTATTTATCCCCTGTATGTGGCAATATGTGATCTGGTCATGGTGTGGTGGTATTTATCCCATGTATGTGGTATTATGTGGGCTTGTCATAGTGTGGCGGTATTTGTTCCTTATATGTAATATTATTCAGTCACTATGTGGTGGTGATATGTTGTCTGGTCATGGTGTGACGGTATTTGTCCCTGTATGTGGTATTCGGTCACTATGTGGTGGTAATATGTGGTCTGGTCATAGTGTGATGGTATTTGTCCCTGTATGTGGTATTTGGTCATTATGTGGTGGTAATATGTGGTCTGGTCATAGTGTGACGGTATTTGTCCCTGAATGTGGTATTATTCGGTCACTATGTGGTGGTAATATGTGATTTGGTCATGGTTTGACAGTATTTGTCCCTTGTATGTGATATTATTGGTCATTTAAAAAAAATTATGTGACACATTCCCTTAAAGACACATAAATAAAAATATACCTAAAAAGAGTATTGGATATTTTAACAAATGTTTAATAGGTTAGAGTAGAGTATGGCCCTGACAGAAGAGTCTACCTTTCAGGGTGGTAGTTTAAAAAAATATTTTGGCCAAAACAAAAGCTGATGTCTATGTATGCGATATGGTGTTTGATGGGAACTGTAGGTCATGTTCACACGTTCAGTGTTTAGTCAGCATTTTACATCAGTATTTGTAAGCCAAAACCAGGAGTGGGTGATAAATGCAGAAGAGGTGACGTGTTTCTATTATACTTTTCCTCTGATTGTTCCACTCCTGCTTTTGACTTGTAAATATTGATGTGAACGTGGCCTTAATGTGTGATTGGTGAGGACGTGGTGCAGAAGTGGAGTTTTTCCAAGAGTGGGAGGTGGGACTGTGGAAGGTTCGAAGGGTGGAGGCGGAGCTGGGGTGAAGCCTGGGCGGAGTCTCAAGGGGGCCCAAAATTTTCAGCAGTTCCTGCTCAGACACAGAAGGAGTAAGTGCAGTCGAGCCAGAGCCTAGCAGTTCCTGCAGAAAGAGTTCAGTACAGTCTGTAGAGTGAGTCCAGACTAGAACTCACAGAGCTCAGGATAGAGAGCTAGGAGTGTGCCGACACTCTGAGAGCGGCGAAGAAGAGCAGCGTCCCGGCTGCAGTGTGTGTAGCCTAGTGAGGGCCCGAGCGGGGCTGAAGGCGAGTGGAAAGTGAGTAGCAGTGGGGGCAGAGGAGCTTACCCAGCTCACCCCGAAACATATACCGGACACCGGGTCCGAGCTTAGCGGGATCTCTACGACCCAGTAAGGCATAACCGAAATCCCTGGAGAACTACAGGTCCCAGGTTCACCAGAGAGCTGATACGTAACAGAGCCAGGAGACACATAGGCCCCGTAAACTGGGAGCGAGCACTCCAAGAGAAGGCCCTACCACAACGTTAGCCGGTGCAGGACAGAGATAAAGTTAAGCCTAGCTTCAGGCAGGTCAGAAACTTACTACGCAGAGGCAAGAAACAGGAGGCCCTACACCCGCTCATTGGGGAGGATCCTGATATGCACCTTTCACCCTACAGTGGTCCGGGATGTGCCTGATTTTCCAGCAGTAAAAGGTACTGAAGTGACTACCATGTCCGTCCCCGTTCTTGCTCTGACCCGGCTGGGTCTCGCCTGTCCTGCATCCCCCTCTCCGTACGCTGCCCTGAGGCCCAGCTCCACCTGTGGGGAGCTATACCATGGAGCTGCCTTATCACCGGCCTCAGTGGACTGCTGCAGCGCTGGTGATTCTCACCAGAAACCACAGGTGGCGTCACGAACTTTCATAGAGTTAACAAATAATCCCCTTTTAAAAGCTGACCCCAGGGTACGGTCCCGGGAGCCGACCACCGCGACATCCCCAAGGCCAGTCAAAGGCCCGGGTACCGAGTCGTCCCCATCCCCCTTGGCTTGTCAATAACAGCAAAGAATGAAAGAAATAAGAATTATAAAATAAAAAAATAATAATCTAAGGGGAATGATTTGCTAATTATTGGCTTTTTATCACTGTGATAGGGTCTATCTTGAAGTAGCTTGTAGTAGTGGGGACGTAGTAGGAAAGACATCAGCCGAGAGGCTGGACATTGAGGGCAGCCCGGCGGCGAGTGTACGGTCAGGCCATGATACTGTGCTGTCCTGAGAGTCCTGGTCCTCCCACAAAAGTGTTATTTTGTGTTTGCGCAAGATTCTGATGCTAAGTGTTAGCGGCGCCTCACAGCAGCTCGAGATCAGCGGCGCCTGGTATCAAACGGTAGGCAACGTTAATAACCAACTGATGACATGGAGGACACACATAAGACCAGGTTGCCTCCAGTTCTATGGAGGTGGCCAAGCCCCTTGCGCCTGATGATGCCAAAATTTCACCGAGTGTTATTACTGGTCCAGCAGGAGTGAATGTGGTGGTGTGTGTGAATGAGGCCAATTCTTTGTCTAGTGGTATCGTTGCTGGTTTGGTGGAGGGTGATATGGTGGTGGAGGTGGGTAATAGTGATGCTGTTGGAGCCGATGTAGTCACTGGTCTGATTGCCCCTCCGGTGGTGGCAGCACCTGTGAGGTGTTGTGCCAGTGTCACTTCTGGGGGGACTAGGGCGTCCTCCTCGTCTCTGGGCTCTGGGGACAGCATTTTGCAACTGTGTCTCCTGGTCAAGAGGGAGGTTACTTACCGTATGTGGAGACTAGGAGGGTTGGGTATGGTCAAACCTGTGGTATTCCTTGTGAATACCTTCATTAAGATCAATATTGCAAACCTCTGGAAAGAGAGGGCTACTCCGTGGGTATTCTCTTGTAGGGGATGGTTTCAGCCTTTCTTACAGGAATGGGAGACAGGAGGGCAAGTGAAGGATCTACGCACACCGCATGGACACCTCCCGGCTTACGCTACCCTGGTTCTGAAGGTAATTCGCTGGTGGGGTCTGGGAATGTGGGAGGTCAGGACTCTGCCGAGGAAGCTCCTTTACAAAAGGGTTCTGTTGACCCATTTTCAGAGGCCTCTGGCGATCAGGGATTGCCCAAGTAGGGATCTTGGGGTGGGTCTACATCTTTTGAATTCTATCAGGATCCCCTCGAAGTTTTGGGACTTAGCTTGGCGCTGCTTCCATGGGAAACTGTGTGTGAGAGACAATCTGAGGTGTAGGAGCTCTGAGGACAGGAACTGTCCTTGGGAGCATTGTGGTACCATGCTAGAAAGCATGGACCACTTCGTGCTTTGTTGTCCTTTTAACACAGAGGTGTACAACAGGGTGTGCGCCTCCATTGGCTGGCCGGTCTATCTTATGCGGAATGGGCCTATGGAGCATTTGGAGACCTGGGTGGTCGGGACCGCTGCACCTTATTTCTAGTTAGCGCAGTGGTTAGGTATCACACGTGGAAAGCACGGTGCTTAGTATCGACGCAACGGAAAATTCTCCCAGTGGACGACGTGTTTAGGACCATACTCGGTGACCTGGTGAAGGTGCGTTCTCTGGAGTATGAGAGACTGGGTACACGGAGGGCCGCTCTCCTCTGGAGGGGCTTTTCTTTTAGAGTGCCCTAGTCTGGTCATCTCCTCTCCTGGTGGTGGGCTGCTGCTGACACCATAGATTTTTGTTTTGTTTTGATCAGTAGACAGTGATGTAGGGCTGCAGGCACCCAACTTGGGCTTTGTTAGTTGTGGTTATTGTATTGTTTGTTATTGTATTGTTTGTTTCTGTATATATTGTATATAAGGATATGGATTTGGGTGTAGGTGTTAGGTTGGGTGGTGGGAAAAGGGGGGAGGTGGGTTCATCTTGTGGGACACTGGTTATTTGGGTGAAAAACTGGCACTGCCTGATCTGGCCTATGGACGTTGGACATGGACTGAGGCATGAGACGTAAGACCAGCTCTCAGGTCAGTGCTGGGCTTGGGACTGGTGGGCTTGAGTGTGGGGTGCTTAGTTTAGTCTTGTATATGTTTGTATAGTTAGTATTTATTTTATATTATTTAAAAAAATATATATATATAAAAAATGTATATGTATATATTAGTTTGTATATATTTTTGTCGGCTATTTTTTATTTTACTTATTATATTGTTATTATTTGTTTGGTAACCGGACCAGATGTCATAGTGTAAGTAGTTGTTATTCTATATATATGTATAATATGTGTGTAAGGAGAGAGGGAGCGGCTGGACCAGTTTCATTACATTGTTTATTTTGTGGTTATTAATTTTGTTATGTTTCTGTTATTATTATTGTTATGTTTTTCATTTTTATAATAAAAGATCTACAGGAGGTAACTCAGGATCAGTACAGGATAAGTAATGTATGTACACAGTGACTGCACCAGCCGAAGAGTGAGTGCAGCTCTGGAGTATAATACAGGAGGTAACTCAGGATCAGTACAGGATCAGTAATGTAATGTATGTACACAGTGACTGCACCAGCAGAATAGTAAGTGCAGCTCTGGAGTATAATACAGGATGTAACTCAGGATCTGTACAGGATAAGTAATGTAATGTATGTACACAGTGACTGCACCAGCAGAATAGTGAGTGCAGCTCTGGAGTATAATACAGAATGTAACTCAGGATCAGTACAGGACCAGTAATGTAATGTATGTACACAGTGACTGCACCAGCAGAATAGTGAGTGCAGCTCTGGAGTATAATACAGGATGTAACTCAGGATAAGTACAGGATAAGTAATGTAATGTGTCTACACAGTGACTGCACCAGCAGAATAGTGAGTGCAGCTCTGGAGTATAATACAGGATGTAACTCAGGATCAGTACAGGATAAGTAATGTAATGTATGTACACAGTGACTGCACCAGCAGACTAGTGAGTGCAGCTCTGGAGTATAATACAGGACGTAACTCAGGATCAGTATAGGATAAGTAATGTAATGTATGTACATAGTGACTGCACCAGCAGAATAGTGAGTGCAGCTCTGGAGTATAATACAGGAGGTAACTCAGGATCAGTACAGGATAAGTAATGTAATATATGTACACAGTGACTGCACCAGCAGAATAGTGAGTGCAGCTCTGCAGTATAGTACATGATGGAAGTCACATAATGGCTAGTGTACCTGCTGCAGGTTAAGGTTTGCTGGAACATGAATTAGCAGCAGTGATGAGGGTGTTGTATGGTCAGGGGTCAGCAGGTGTGACCTCTGCCCCCCTCCATCATTACATACTGCGTTGTTATACGAAAGGTACAAAACGCTACCTGTCTAATACTTCTCAGTAGAGGGTCCCCTTCCCCCTCCTGTCCACTTGCCCTAGGTCATAAGGGCAGGTAAGAGGGGCTGGGAACTGTCAGAGTGTTTTCTAAGCCCCTCACACTTAGGGTCCAGATGGGCATCTCAGCCCCTGCTCCGTCTATGAAGTCCTTGTCATCTTTGTACACTGTATGTATGAATGCTGTCCCCTGGGGCGGCCGCCCTCTGATATGTGGACTGGTGTGTGTGTATTTACCCTGCAAAATCTCTCATCTCACTTTAAAAGGACCTAGCCCCACCCCACGGGCCGCCAGTCCCTAAGGCAAGCACATAATGTGTCCTTTCAGGGACTGGTTGCAGAGCCTGAGAAGAAGGAGAAGGAGACTGCTGCACCACAGCCCACACAAAGACACCTTGTTATAATCATTTACAGAGCAGCATGTGACCACAGGCCGCCTGTACACAGAGTGAGGAGGGTGCCAAAACTTCTGCAAAGGACCCTGTACTGGGGAAGAACTTGTCCAGGGGTCCCTAAATCTCATACATGGTGGGCTTAGATATAGCTGCTCAGCAGACAGTATCACACAGGTAAAGATTAGATACACTGCTCAACAGGCAGTATCACTCAGGTTAGAATTAGATACACAGATGGAATGGTGGCTCAGTGGTTAGTACTGTTGCTTTGCAAGTGCTCGGTTCTTGGGTTGAAATCCCACCAAGGACAACATCTGTATATGTTCTCCCTGTGTTTGCGTGGGTTTCCTCCGGGTTCTCCGGTTTCCTCCCACACTTTCAAAGACATACTGATAGGGAATGTAGATTGTGAGCCCCAATGGGGACAGCGATGATAATGTATGTAAAGCGCTGTGGAATTAATGGCGCTATATAAGTGAGTAATATAAATAAAATACACATTAGATACATGGCTCAGCAGTCTGTAATACACAAGGAAAGATTACACTGTGTGCCGAATTATTAGGCAAGTTGTATTTTAGAGGATTATTTTTATTATTGATCAACAACTATGTTGTCAATCAACCCAAAAGACTCAAATATCCAAGCTTAATATTTTTGGAAGTTGGAGTGTTTTTTTTTTAGATTTGGCTCTCTTAGGTGGATATCTGTTTTTGCAGGTAACTAATACTGTGCAGAATTATTAGGCAACTTAATAAAAACCAAATATAATCCCATCTCACTTGTTTATTTTCACCAGGAAAACCAATATCAGTGCACAAAATTTAGAAATAAACATTTCTGACATGCAAAAACAAAAACCAAAAAAATTATTGATCAATAAAGCCACCTTTCTTTATGATGACACTCAACAGCCTTCCATCCATAGATTCTGTCAGTTGCTTGATCTGTTTTCGATCAACATTGCGTGCAGCAGTCACCACAGCCTCCCAGACACTGTTCCGAGAGGTGTACTGTTTTCCCTCCCTGTAGATCTTACATTTTATGATGGACCACAGGTTCTCTATGGGGTTCAGATCAGGTGAACAAGGGGGCCATGTCATTATTTTTTCTTCTTTTAGACCTTTACTGGCCAGCCACGCTGTGGAGTAGTTGGATGCATGTGATGGAGCATTGTCCTGCATGAAAATCATGTTTTTCTTGAACTGCTTGAAGAAGTTGTCTTCCAGAAACTGGCAGTAGGTCTGGGAGTTGAGCTTCACTCCATCCTCAACCCGAAAAGGTCCCACAAGTTCATCTTTGATGATACCAGCCCATACCAGTACCCCACCTCCACCTTGCTGGCGTCTGAGTCGGAGTGCAGCTCTCTGCCCTTTATTGATCTAGCCTCTTGCCCATCCATCTGGCCCATCAAGAGTCACTCTCATTTGATCAGTCCATAAAACCTTTGAAAAATCAGTCTTAAGATATTTCTTGGCCCATTCTTGACGTTTTATCTTATGTTTCTTGTTCATAGGTGGTCGTTTTTCAGCCTTCCTTACCTTGGCCATGTCCCTGAGTATCGCACACCTTGTGCTTTTTGATACTCCAGTAACATTGCAGCTCTGAAATATGGCAAAACTAGTGACGAATGGCATCTTGGCAGCTTCACGCTTGATTTTCCTCAATTCATGGGCAGTTATTTTGCGCCTTTTTTGGCCAACACGCTTCTTACGACCCTGTTGGCTATTTGCCATGAAACGCTTGATTGTTCGGTGATCACGCTACAAAAGTTTGGAAATTTCAAGACTGCTGCATCCCTCTGCAAGACATCTCACAATTTTGGACTTTTCAGAGCCCGTCAAATCTCTCTTCTGACCCATTTTGCCAAAGGAAAGGAAGTTGCCTAATAATTAAGCACACCTTATGTAGGGTGTTGATGTCATTAGTTAATACCCCTCCTCATTACCGAGATGCACATCACCAGATTTACTTAATTGGTAGTTGGCTCTCAAGCCTATGCAGCTTGGAGTAGGACAATATGTATAAAAAGCATCAAAGTGATCAAAATACGCATTTGCCTAATAATTCTGCACACAGTGGCTCAGAAGACAGTATCACACAGGATAGGATTAGATACACAGCTCAGCAGACAGTATCACACAGGATAGGATTAGATACACAGCTCAGCAGACAGTATCACACATGATAGGATTAGATACACAGCTCAGCAGACAGTATCACACAGGATAGTATTAGATACACAGCTCAGCAGACTATATTACACAGGATAGGATTAGATACACGACTCAGCAGACAGTATCACACTTGGTAGGATTAGATACACAGCTCAGCAGACAGTATCACACTTGGTAGGATTAGATACACGACTCAGCAGACAGTATCACACTTGGTAGGATTAGATACACAGCTCAGCAGCCAATATAACACTCGATGGGATTAGACACACGGCCCAGCAGACGGTACCACACACAATAGGATTAGATACACAGCTCGGTAGCTGGAGATATTCTGACAGTGATGTTCCGTACTATTATGTGGCAGGTAGTTTAGGGGGAAAATATTTTTAGGATTTTTGGATCTTTCTCTGGAGTCACATATAGAATGTATAGAGGTGCAGATTTCTGTCTAACAGATGAAGGGTTAACCTATAAAGCAGCCATTAGGAAGGTGTTATCTGGTCGGCTGCCTCCGCTCTCATTGCGCCTCGGTTGGCTGTCGCCGAGCGGCCGCTGATGTCCTGTTCTCCCCCCTGGCGGCTCCGGTGAGGACAGTGGCACCTTGTGAAGATCCAGGACACCTGCCGTGCCGGAGCAGCTGAGGGAGATTAGCCTTTTCCAGTAGAGAGGATCCATTAGAGCCGGGCAATAGACTATCACTTCCGCTAGGAGAGGCCCAGAGATGAGATATTGATCGAGGTCATCTTACGAGGCCTGACACGCTTACAGATCAGCCTGGGAATCCGCCGCGCCGGGAGGCAAGATGTGCGCCAGCGGGGGCCGCGACCTGCTCAGCACCGGGCCGATAATAGGACAAATCGTGGGTGATAACCGAGAAAATGACAATTCAGGAGACGCATAGTGTCCTGTGCAGCACCTCCTGCTCACATGTAGCTGTCGCTCCACAGAATCCGCGCAACTGCGCCTTTCCTCAGCCAAAAGAGCAAAGAGGTATCTCCGTCTGCCGCACTCACTGATCGGCACCTGTAATAATCATTTCAGCGGCAACATCAGTAGTCTATGGCCCTCAGATGAGAGCCCTGCAAACCGCCTCCTACCTGGTGAGATCTCTGGTGATCCTTTTGATCCGTAGGCCCGGTGCAACTTTCTGAGCATGTCAGGGCGCAACGATGATGCGGGGCCGGCAACTGAAAACTAGAGTCGGGGATCCTGGCCAGTACCACGTGAATCTCGGGGCTCCCAGAATACTGACCTGATCGCTAGATCTGGGTCCTGCAAGTTGATTCACTCATCTTTAACCTTAACCTGTTCTGATCCAATGCCAATGCTGAGGGGTCGTTACAATTGTATCCAGTTTGAACATCCTGATGCACCTGATGTGCACCAATACATTGTAACAACCGGCCAGCTGATAGGGAATTGTCCATACTGGATCCAGTTATAACAAACCCTCAGCTGTGAGCAGCATTAGTTTTCAACCTCCGCTTGCTGTCAGTGAATAGAAGCACTCTTATCCATAGAGATGTTGAAAATGGTGAGGAAGTGAAATTCAAGAGCCCTGATTCATCATTGTTGTTTGTTCACTTTTCTGGAGTAATTTGTTACTTTTTAGTATTTGCTCCTTATTCTCAAAGTTTTATGCTACATTTTAAGTTGTTTTTCTTTTAAGCCTTTTTCTTTATTTTTCCTCGATAACTTTGCTTATTCAGATGTTCTAGATGAATTCATAAAACGTGTGCGCCATTTTGAAGAATAGCACAAGACAAAAAAAAAAGAAAAGTGACTTCAATAAATCGTAAATGTTGAATTGGCCCAAGGTGGTTTAGAGAAGTGCAGAATCTTTCATTGCACAACAATTATAGGGAATGTCGATTGTGTAGAGCAGAGTCTTAAAGGGAACCTGCAGCTAGAATATGATGGTCCTGATGACATGTCAGTGGTGCTCTGCAGGAGCTGTCAGCAGGCAGCGGGGGGCGCGATACAGTGTGAAAAGGTCAGTGCATTCATCGTTATATCACTATTTTGCTCCGCATATGCGCACTCATTATTACCTTGAATCATCTGGTCCTGAGCGATGATGGTTTTGTGGAAAAGGGACTGTGGCTCTTTAAGAACCAGGATAATTTGGGGTCCTATCAGATTCGCCCCTTTTCAGTTTAATATCTTTTCTCATTTTTACACAATTAGCGGTACAATGATGTAGAACATGGATAAAATAACTGTAAAAGGTAAAATTCCTCTAATCCGGTAACCACAGAACCCAGATAGATGCCGTATGATCAGATATTCCGGATTATAGGACAGAGAGTTTCATTTCTGGTCTTCAATTTCTGTGCAGGAAACAGGTGGCGGATTACTGGATTGTCTGGATTCTCAGAGTATTGCCTGTTGGCTAAATACCAGAAATTCGCACAATCCTTATTTCTGCTTTTATATGTAGTTTGCTTTGAAATATTGTGAAAATCATTTTTAATTAAGAATTTTGTTATTTTGATTTCATGCTTTTATGTTATGTTCATATAGAAAACCAGTGAGCTACAATCCTAACTGTAATAATCAGGCAGTGTGAGCGGATGGGCCTGGTAGCCCTCTGGGACCTTCGTATATATGATCATATGGGAAACCCAAGTAATGACCACCTATGTGATAAGAAGGGGGAACCCAACTGGGGTTATCGTTGCGTTATGTCCTCCCACAGTGCCCCGCACAGTAGCGTCCCATTATTTGGGAGGGACGTATTGCTTTCCTCAGCCTGAGCTACCTGGTTCATGAATAGAATTCCAGAAACAGAAATGGGCGGTCACAGAAGAGAAGGAGATATATACCGTGTCCAGTGCTGACTGCTACTGGTGCTCTTCACAGAGTTTTTTTGCCCTTGTAAGACATAGATTCTATAATAAAGGGAAAAGGCAGCCTCACCCTGATGTTTTCTATAACTAATATATCACATACAGTGGTGTGAAAGTTTTTGCCTCCTTCCTGATTTCTTATTCTTTTGTATGTTTGTCACACTTAAATGTTTCAGATCACAAAACTAATGTAAATATTAGACAAAGATAACACAAGAAAACACAAAATGCAGTTTTAAATGAAGGTCTTCATTATTAAGGGAAAAATAAATCCAAACCTACAGGGCCCTGTGTGAGAAAGTGATTGCCCCCTAAATCTAATAACTAGTTGTCCCACCCTTACCAGCAACAACTGCAATCAAGCGTTTGCGATAACTGGCAATGAGTCTTTTACAACGCTCTGGAGGAATTTTGGCCCACTCATCTTTGCAAAATTGTTGTAATTCACCCACATTGGAGAGTTTCCGAGCATGAACAGCCTTTCTAAGGTCATGCCACAGCATCTCAATCGGATTAAGGTCAGGACTTTGACTAGGCCACTCCAAAGTCTTAATTTTGTTTTTCTTAAGCCACTCAGAGGTCGTCTTGCCGGTGTGTTTTGGGTCATTGTTCTGCTGCATAACAAAGTGTGTTTCAGCTTGAGGTCACGAACAGATGGCCGGACAGTCTCCTTCAGGATTTTTTGGTAGACAGCAGAATTCATGGTGCCATTTACCACATCAAGTCTTCCAGGTCCTGAAGCAGCAAAACAGTCCCAGACCATCACACTACCACCACCATATTTTACTGTTGGTATGATGTTCCTTTTCTGAAATGCTGTGTTACTTCTACACCAGATGTAATGGGACATACACCTTCCAAAAAGTTAAACTTTTGTCTCGTCAGTCCACAGAATATTCTTCCAAAAGTCAACATGTTTTCTGGCAAAACTTAGAAGAGCCTTTATGTTCTTTTTTCTCACCAGTGGTTTTCGCCTTGGAACTCTGCCATGCATGCCATGTTTGCCCAGTCTCTTTCTTATAGTGGAATCATGGACACTGACCTTAACTGAGGCAAGTGAGGCCTGCAGTTCTTTGGATGTGGTTGTGGGGTCTTTTGTGACCTCTTGGATGAGTCGTCGCTGTGATCTTGAGGTAATTTTGGTCAGCCGGCCACTCCTGGGAAAGTTCACCACTGTTCCATGTTTTCGCCATTCGTGGATAATGGCTCTCACTGTGGTTCGCTGGAGTTCCAAAGCTCTAGAAATGGCTTTATAACCTTTTCCAGACTGATAGATCTCAATTACTTGGTTTCTCATTTGTTCCTAAATTTCTTTGGATCACAGCATCATGTGTAGTTTTTGAGGATCTTTTGGTCTACTTCACTTTGTCAGGCAGGTTCTATTTAAGTGATTTCTTAATTGAGAACAGGTGTGGCAGTAATCAGGCCTGTGTGTGGCTAGGGATATTGAACTCAACTTCCCAAAGATGTGATAAACCAGTTAATTTATGTTTTAAGGGGAGGGGGGTTCACTTTTTCACACAGGGCCCTGAAGGTTTGGATTTCTTTTTTGTGTTTACTAGTGTTATCTTTGTCTAATATTTCAATTTGTTTTGTGATCTGAAACATTTAAACAGCGTGACAAAGTTGCAAAAGAAAAAGAAATCAGGAAGTCGGGCAAACAGTTTCACACCACTGTATATGTGACTGCGCATATTATATTTGGACTTAACCCTGGGATTAGTCCACATGGAATAATTTTGTTATTATACTCCAGAGCTGCACTCACTATTCTGCTGCTGCAGTTAGTGTACATACAATACATCATTTATCATGTACTAATCCTGAGTTACATCCTTTATTATACTCCAGAGCTGCACTCATCATTCCGCAACTTTATCTATGTATCATGTACCTCTGCGTGAAATCTCCTTGTTTCGTTACTCTATTAATACATCGCAGCTTTGTGATTTAATCTTCTGCACAGCCCATTACCCGTCAGTAACAGACGCCGCCATCGCTAACAACCTCGTTGAATACACAGCTTTTATTTAATTTTAATTGACTCTACAGAAATGATTTCCTTTAATATCTGCGCTGTTAACCCCTTCCATCCCGCACAACCTCCTGGTAATTGCTGCTCGTAGACTTATCTAACCTGCGATTTACAAAAGCTAAACATCTTCATTGATCACAGAGACCAATCAATGCGAGGAAGTAGAGACGGGATGAGGATAAGATACAGGCAGCCGCCGCTCTCCTCTTCTATCGCCGCGGCTTTGTTCGTTTTCTTTTTCTTTCCTTTTCTTCCTGTTTTTATTTTGCGGGAGCTGTGACCTTCTTCCCTAATCGGTGATATTCTTTTAATCTGTAGAAACCGAAGAGAAGAAAACAAAAGGTGGGGGAGGGAAAAGTAAATTAGCGAAAGGTCGATGTCATTCATGTAAATCAATGGCAACGAGTTACAAGGTCAATTTTATTTGTTAATAAGTCAGGTAAGCGCTTTATTATGGATGCATGAATTATATGGGGAGAGGGGTATTATTATTCCAAAACGCCTTGGAAGATGCGAAGGTGAATGCAGATCACCGGCAATTGATGGAGAGAAAGCCTTTCATGTAAATGCGTGGGAACCCTCTAAGAACCCATACAGGACCTGACTGAGGGTTAACCCTATCAGCGTGGTCATTCAGACCTACAGTATTTGTGCAAAAGGTAAAAAGCTTTCAGAAATAACAAACTATTAACAATTCTTCTATCAATTAACAAAATGCAAAAAAAAGAGAGATACTAATAGAATTTATATCTGAAGGCTGCCCATCATCTTCATCACTTCTTCTAGGTCACTTGTACAGTCCGGCATTTTGTAGGATTATAGTTGTGTGTGAATAAACAATTCTATCAAACAGGTAGTTACACTGCATCAGCTAGGTCTCTCCCAGGCAAACTTTTCACTGCAGACTGGGGTGACCTGCTGTTCAAGCTCTTTTGAAGTAGCACCAAGAAATGGACAACATTGAGGACCTGTATACACAGTGGTCAGCCAAGGAAACTTGGCACTGCTTGAGATCTTCATTATGTCTTTCATGTGCTGCATGTGCAGGAGGGTACTAAAAGTTTGGGGCAGCATTTTAGCAAATAAGGATTTGGTCAGGATTTAATGAGGTCTTGAATGCTGAGAAATCCCAGCAGATACATCCTCATCATAAAATACCAACAGGGAGGTGTCCGATTGGCTCCAAATTTATTCTGCAGCTGGACAATGAGCCCAACGGCGCTCACCATATACTAATGGGATTTACATTTTTCTTTTGTTCAGTCACTTTGCATTTTGTTAATTGTTTACAATAAACTATTAACACTTCTGTATTTTGAAGCTGAAGTTATATACCGGGGGGCAACGGGACCGGATACTATACACCAGGGATCAACGGGACCGGATGTTACACTTCGGTGGTCAATGGGGCCGGATGTTATACACCAGGGATCAGCAGGGCCGGATGTTATACACCAGGGATCAACGGGACAGGATGCTATACTTCGGTGGGCAACGGGGCCGAATGTTATACTCTGGCAGGCAACAGGGCCGGATATTATAGACCAGGGATCAACGGGGCTGTATGTTATACTCTGGCGGGCAACGGGCCCAGATATTATACACCTAGCATAAACGGGGCCATATGTTACACTCCGGCAGGCAACGGGGCTGGATATTATAGACCAGGGATCAACAAGGCCGTATGTTATACTCTCGCGGGCAACGGGGCCGTATGTTATACTCTGGCAGGCAACGGGGCCGTATGTTATAATCTGGCGGGCAACGGGGCCGTACGTTATAATCTGGCGGGCAACGGGGCCGTATGTTATAATCTGGCGGGCAACGGGGCCGTATGTTATAATCTGGTGGGCAACGGGGCCGTATGTCATACACCGGGGATGGTGGGACCTAATGAAAAAAACAGAATTTAGTAATTAAGACGTGTGGCCCAGTAGTTTTCTCCATATAGCACATATACTGGTGCAGAGGTGGCAGTACAAATGTATTAGTAACTATTAACCTATGTATAGTGATAAACTGAGGTAACTGTTTGGACCCGTTCACCTCCGTGTGGAGGACACGTTATAAAACACATTACATTGGTTCTCTGCCTCTATTAAAAAGCTGTTTTAGTTTGATTGTAGTCGTTGCTGTGTGATCTTGGAATTTTTGCAGTCACCAACAGGTGACTTTGCTTACCTTCAGCTGTTGATTAACTTTTCTCCTTTAATATCATGATGACTCATCCTATACCCCTCAGCTTTACTCTCGTCTTCACATATATTGGACTACATTTATCAAAACCATGTAATAGGCCTCATCTTCCCTAGAAACCAATAAGATTGCAACTTTCATTTCTTATCTTGCTCTGGAAAAATAAACTCCACTGTGATTGATTGCTAAGGCCCGTTAAATATCACACCCAAATACTAGCAGGTCTCAGCTCCCATAACAACTAATCACAGCACAGGTAACATTTTCCAGAGCAAGTTAAGAAATAAAAGCTGCACTCTGATTGGTTGCTATGGGAGAAGAGGCCTATTAGATTATTTTAATAAATGAAACCCAATGTATTTGAAAGAGAATAAATCTGATGAAGGGAAAGTCCAGTATGGAAAATACTGAAGGAGACAAGACAGTATTTTATAAAGGAGCTATGGAAACTGTTGGCATGGCTGCGGTGATTGATAAGAAACACCTGGAGGTGTCGTCCATAGCAACCACTGAGATAACTCCTAACTTGCGCCGGAAGAGTGAAAGCCGGAAGCTGATTGGTTGCCGTGGGTAACTACTCCACGCCGTCACCATCACACGCAGTCTTACCATATCCTTGTTGCCTATCAACCAGTGAGCACGCTTTAAATGGCAGCACACATATGCCTTGCTCCAAAAAATGAATGGGCCTCACCTGACAGCATTAATCCTGATGAATCCAGATGCGTCACAGGGCTCGTAATCTCCCTGCTTGTCCATGCTGCGGAGGGAAAGAGGAGTGTCAGTACAGGACAGTAGTGGCTTGTTACCCAGCTTTTCCAGACCCCAGGTTGTCAGGTCTGTGATTGACCCTGATGTAGGGGCAGAGGTTGATCACTACAAATCTGGCTAGTCAAAATTCTGGGAAAGCCAGATAACAATGGCATCCATATATAAAAGGAAGGTCCTTTACGATGCCCCTTGCCCCTTCTTTTCCCATCTCTATGTCCCTAACGTTCCCTACTCGCTTCTCTCTCGCTGTTAATATCAAACTTACAATTACGGGGAGATTGAAACATGGGAATTGTAAAAGCGAACCGCCGGCGTGCCCTGCCAGCACTGCTCCTACCCCATCATAGAAATTACCACCAAAAAAACGCTCCCAGAACGATTTTACCTCCCCTGACGTGAAAGTAAAGTATGAAGGAAAGAGACACAGAAGAAAAGCGGCGCCTTTTATTTTTGCTCATTGAAGTGACTGTGCCCTGCTCTATAATTACATTACTTTATACCCACTGAGCGGAGGCATTTCCACCCGGCGCTGGTTGCAGCGGTGCGCTCGTTCCCCCTGCATCCCGTTACGCTGTCATTCAAAAGCTTTCAAAGCAAAGATGCAAAAGTCAAGAAGAAGAAAGGCAAAATGGTTGGAGCCACAGCGAGCATAAAAGCCGGCTCTCTACTGATCGCGCTCGCTTTAGCGGGTTGTTGGTATTTTTTTTCTCCTCTTTTCACTTTATTCATCTAATCTCCCCAAGAGAGAGAGCGCAAGTGACATAATGAGAGGGGCTGGATGTGGATGGAGAAGAAGCTGATTTGGAAAAGGATGGGAGGAGGGATGGGGTATGGTGGAGATAATATGAGAGCTTCGCCTCCACTAAGGTAAAATAAATACAGGTGGGGTATCGCCTTCAGGTTGTGCTGCTCTTACTCTTGGCAGGCCTATCCAGAGATGATAAAGCCCTCGGGGATTGGATTGGTGGCGGTGTCATGGCCGACTTGGTAGCCACAATGTTGCCTTCCTTGGCCCTTTGTACCATCCAATCCTCTTTGCCTTTTGTAATTTGGTAATGGGCAAACTATTTCACAGGTAAAACTGTGGTATACAGTATCTGCAAAATTGTGCGGGCATTAACAATTTGCTTGAATATTGTACTGACCGCACGTCAGCATGGTTTTTGGCTAAGCATTGTATTGTCAAGGCACGACCCTAGCAGCACAATACATTTGATAGGGCAGGGTCAGACTACACTGACTGACCCTTATGTAGTCTGGAGCCGCCCCCCTCAGATGGTATTAAGAGGAGCTGCGGCAGAAAGGACGATAACTACAAATCTGGTGATTTCTATATTGCACCTTCCTGCAATGTAAAGATGCGATGGTCAGGAGTGACGGGAGCAAACAAACAATCTCAGAATGGGGTCTTACCTGACCAACTCCTCGTTATACAGAGACTGCGGTGACTCACGGCCCAGCACGTAAACTTGCCCCTTCAGGACAGACACCTGCACTTTGCCTTCCACCTGCTCCTGGGATTTGAAGATACAGGCACGGACGAACTCGCACTCAGGGCTATACCAGAAACCTGCAGAAATTAGACCAGGGGATTGATCAGGACAGAGAAGCTACAGCTGCTAAGAGGACAGAGCAGGCAGCCGGCAGCATTGGGTATTTGTCCATGTGGCCTGGTTGTCCATTCATGCAATGTGATGTACTAAGAGCTACCATCATTTTCTGGAAAAGTGGCCATCAGCATCTGTGTAGAGTAATAAATCATACCCGATGGTCCAGAAAGCTCACTAGTCCAGATTGGCACGCCAGATTTTTGGAATTTTACCAATAATTTACTAACTTTTCGTAAATCGAGGGGCTGTGTTTTTTTTTAGCATGAAATGTGAGCGCAGGGTTATTTGCTGGCGATTGCTCCTGATAAGTTCCCGTCTTTCATGCATGGCTGCGCTGTGTGCTCTAATTATCGACGTCCGTGAACCGCAGGAGGAAACGCGGCGGTGACTTGAAACGTTTGGATGGTAATCCTAGAAAAGCTGCGATCTATAGGCAGAGCTGGGGCCGCACAGGATAACTCTGCTCCCTGTATGAAAGACACCAGGCTGCGGCCTGACCCCGCGTCTTATCAGGGTCAGGAATCAGAGACCATATGGACGTGTGTGCGCTGGGAGCCGGCTCAGGTGAGCTCACCTTCCATAGCATTCTCCGAAGGTAACATTAGTCACAGGCAGAAGAAAGGACTTCAACTTTCCTCCCGGGAAAGGAATACCAGAGCACATCTGTCCCTAAGTCTCCGGGCGTTCCCCTGGGCTATGCGGACGTCATCAATTAACCGTGCAACTGGCGCTTTAACAGTAAAGGGGCTTTTTTTTTTGTAATAGTAAAAAGTCCTTAAATAATCACTTCCATCCAAATTTGTATCCTATTGATATATTGCAATCATCATATTATATAGCACTGTGTACTTACAATTGCTCATTTTACCCTTCTACCCAGATAATTCTTCTCTTTTCCATTAGGTCTATGACTTCACATGATTAAAAACTGACTAGCTGAATCCATCTAAGCTCTATGTAGAAACAGGAGGTCAATTTTCCATGTATGAGTCATAAGTGATTGCAAAAGTCCCTGGCAGGAGGAGGAGGGAGCAGCTGGGTCAGGAGTTGAAGAGGGGAATGATTTCTGCAGGCACAAGAGACTTCCTGTTATTACATAGAGCAGAGAAAAGGTAAAAATTAGCTGAGTAGAAAGGTAAAATGAGCAACTGTAAGTTACACAGTGCTATATAATATGATGACTGCAGTATATTAAGAGGATAAAAATGTTGATACTGCTTCTTTAAAAGGAACCTTCACGTTTCTTTGCTGTATCTATTCCAGGGAACCAATATGGCCAAAATGCATGCTCCCACAGGGGTTGTCACCCAGTCCTCCTGTAGTTCCACTGGACAATGGCTGCCACTCAGCAGCCTGGGTAATGCCGCCTAGTGGCAGCCATAATGTTTAGTCCTAAGAAAGGACAGTTAATTTGACTGCAGAGGAGGACCATATTGTTTTGTACATACCATGAGTTCTTATTTTTATTTTTTTTTTTTAACTAAAGGGTCTGTACAATTTTTTTTTTATAAAACATGGCTGCTTAGTTCAAGAAACAACGCCTCTGTCTGACCCTGGGTTGTGTAGGGCATTTCAGATTCATTGCAGTTAATGAGACTCAGCTGCACTACCACACACAACCTGTGGACAGGGGGGACGCTGTTTTTTTTTTTTTGGCGAAAGCAGCCATGTTTTTCTAAGCCTGTGTGACTTGGCTATGAACGTCAATTCTTATCTGAACAAGCTGCTTTCCCATTTATTTTCACTTGATTTATTAATTTTGAGAATGTTGATTGAAATCAATAAACAAAATCCAGTGTTTATTATTTTTTCTCCTTCAAACCACCAAATTGCTGTGAGCATGTGACTATTGTGCCTGCTCTGGGGGTTGCCGTGAAACCATCAACAGACTGAAGGTACATTCACAAGCATCTCTGTATGCAGGGAGCTCCCCCTAGTGGTAGTTGCAGAGAGAATGTTATCATGTATCTCTGTATACAGGGAGCTCCCCCTAGTGGTGGCTGCAGACAGAATCTTATGTATCTCTGTATACAGGGAGCTCCCCCCAGTGGAGGCTGCAGACAGAATCATATCATGTATCTCTGTATACAGGGAGCTCCCCCTAGTGGAGGCTGCAGAGAGAACCTTATCATGCATCTCTGTATACAGGGAGCTCCCCCTAGTGGTGGCTGCAGACAGAATATTATCATGTATCTCTGTATACAGGGAGCTCCCCCCAGTGGAGGCTGCAGACAGAATCTTATCATGTATCTCTGTATACAGGGAGCTCCCCCTAGTGGAGGCTGCAGAGAGAACCTTATCATGCATCTCTGTATACAGGGAGCTCCCCCTAGTGGTGGCTGCAGACAGAATATTATCATGTATCTCAGTATACAGGGAGCCCTCCCTAGTGGTGGCTGCAGACAGATTCTTATCATGTACCTCTGTATACAGGGAGCTCCTCCTAGTGGTGGCTGCAGACAGAATCTTATCATGTATCTCTATATACAGGGAGCTCCCCCTAGTGGTGGTTGCAGACAGGATCTTATCATGTATCTCTGTATACAGGGAGCTCCCCGTATTGGTAGCTGCAGACAGAATCTTATGTATCTCTGTATACAGGGAGCTCCCTCTAGTGGTGGCTGCAGACAGAATATTATGTATCTCTGTATATAGGGAGCTCCCCCCAGTGGTGACTGCGGACAGAATGTTATTTTGTTTCTCTATGACAATGCATTGCTCAGTTTACCAACCAGATCTCCAACCATTATAACATTATTATTATATTTACCATTGTGACGTTTTAGGTCTTCTGTATGTGCATCTTCACGTTGAGCTTTGTGTGGAGCTCTCCTTTAAGCCTCATAGTCACCATTGCTGGGGTGTGCAGCAATGACAAGCGGCACTGTTCGACGGTTATCACTATTGACACTTGTCAGTGGCACGGGTAACACTGGAGAGGCAAGGGTCACCTACCATTGTAGACCTGCTCGGAGAACCTCAGCGACAGCTGCTGCTTGATCTTCCGCACCTCGCGGTCCATGGTGAACGTCTCGATATCTAAGTGAGCGTGGTGCAGTATGGTTCCTGCTGGCGTCTCGTAGATACCTAGTCAGATGTTTTTTTTTTCCCAGGCAGGGGGAGGGAGAGAGGAAAAAAAGAAAAAGACAAGGATACATGAAGCCCAAATTGCTGTCAAATGACACCATTAATGAGGCCCGTGACAGCAGAACTGCAGACGGACTTCATTCACTCTCAGCTTGCTGCAAAGTGTGTGTGTCATTACTACCCCGCTGGGGGCAAAGACAGACCACTTCGCACCTTGTGGTGAAAATGTGTAGATTCCTCTTTTTTTGAAGAGGTTGAAATGACAGGTTTCAAGAACTGATCGCTTCACCGTCTCTAGCCCACCGGACTCCCGCAGAAAGGCTGTAATTAAAGCCAAGGAGAAGGAGAGGAGGCACAGAGGAGAAGGGCCTGAAATAACAGTTCTGTATGGACCCCCCTCCTCGCCTCCCCTCCCTTTATTCCTCTACTTCACTCTCACTTTCGGCCAAGCATAAGCGCTTAGGAAATAATACTATTTAAAACAGCCGTGATTGGAAGCCGCGCCGGCTCACGCCGTGATGGAGAGCGATACGCCAGGCAACAAAGCTGAAAGTATCTCCCTCTCGAGGATAACTGCTCATTTAGATAAGTGTCCGCCGGCTTTGGAAGGCAGCCGAGCGGAGTGACAGGTTAATTCTCCGCCTGTCAGAACAATGTTAAACTATGTTGGACACAAAGCCTGTAACTTGCTGGGTTCTGAGCGCTGCGCCAGCGCCGGTTTGGAGAGGCGGCTGTGAGGACGGTGAAAAACATCGCCTGGTGTCAGACACACAGAAGAATGCCATCCGGGCCCGTGATCCAACCTGATCGGGGCAGGATGTGTCATTTCCCCTTTCAAAAGGAGTTTAGGGACTGTAAGTTGCTTTTACTTAAATGTATTTTGGGCTAAAAATCATTTTTGCAATTGGGTTTAATTCAAAGTTTTGCACAGTTTGGCTTTTACAGGCTATTTGTTTTCCTGCATATTCAACTTAGCTGATTTATGACAACATCAGAGAGGAGCTCAGAAAAAAGACAGATAAAAATAAAAATTCTCCCATTGAGCCATCAGAATGAGCTCACTGACAGATACTCAGTTAACTCATTCTGCAACCAGCAATACACAGTGCAACACAAAGGCTATAGAAGGTAATCAGTGCTAAATGTTTATTGAAACCCAATTGCAAAAATTATTTTTAGTCCCAAATACATATACTGTCGGTAAAACAATGGTCTCCAAAGGTGGGCAACCACTTAAGAGATCACTCTATTTCTATATATTTAAAGTTGTTAGCCAGCTTCCCCAAGAGATGACATAAACCCTACACTCTCGTTTTAAAGGGATTGAACAGAATTATAAAAACATAGCTGCTTTCTTCCAAAAATAGCGCCACCTCCGTCCACAAGTTGTGTCTTGCAGCTCAGCTCTGTTCCCTTCTCCTCATCGGCTCCTGCAATCAATGAGGTCAGAAAGCCATTGATTCAGTACAGACCCGCTTTACCCCTGGTGGCAGGAGCCTCATACGAATTTCTCTATGAGAGTCGCAGTGCAACAGCACAAAGAGGGTTAAACCCGAGCTGTGCCACCATGGTCCCCCAGCTGCAGGGCTGGCTCTATGGTATGGACTGTGGCACCTCTGGCACATGGTGAGCGGGCAGAGCTGCAGTCATACCCGTTCCATGGCATAGACCATCAGTCGCACACGTGGTGGCAGCTGATGTCTGTCAGTCGCCCGGCACACGCCTCTATTTGCTGCTGACCCCACTGTCATCCTGAAAGCTTATTAAGGACAGGAGTTATCAGGAGAGATGTTGTGTTAAACCAGCCGCAAAGTGACATCTTCCCATCTCTACTGTCTCCAAAATTACTCCCTGTACAGTCCTCGAAATTCTGTGCAAAATGAAGTGCAGGAAATGGAGAGCGATGACAGGTCCAAACGCGAGGGGAGGGAGAGAGCCGGGACTGGGGGCAGCCGAGCTGGATCTAATCCTGTCAGTGTGATACTGGCTGCTGAGATGTATCTAATCCTATCATGTGTGATACTGTGTGCTGAACTATGTATCTAATCCTATCCTGTGTGATAAGCGGTGTATCTAATCCCATCCTGTGTGATACTGTCTGCTGAGCTGTGTATCTAATCCTATCCTGTGTGATACAGTCTGCTGAGCTGTGTATCTAATCCCATCCTGCGTGATACTGTCTGCTGAGCTGTGTATCTAATCCTATCCTGTGTGATAATGTCTGCTGAGCTGTGTATCTAATCCTATCCTGTGTGATACTGGCTGCCGGGCTGTGTATCTAATCCTATCCTGTGTGATACCGTCTGCTGAGCTGTGTATCTAATCCTATCCTGTGTGATACTGGCTGCTGAGCTGTGTATCTAATCCTATCCTGTGTGATACCGTCTGCTGAGCTGTGTATCTAATCCTATCCTGTGTGATACTGGCTGCTGAGCTGTGTATCTAATCCTATCCTGTGTGATACTGTCTGCTGAGCTGTGTATCTCTAATCCTATCCTGTGTGATACTGTCTGCTGAGCTGTGTATCTAATCCTATCCTGTGTGATACTGTCTGCTGAGCTGTGTATCTAATCCTATCCTGTGTGATACTGTCTGCTGTGCAGTGTATCTAATCCTATCCTGTGTGATACTGTCTGCTGAGCTGTGTATCTAATCCTATCCTGTGTGATACTGGCTGCCGGGCTGTGTATCTAATCCTATCCTGTGTGATACTGGCTGCCGGGCTTTATCTAATCCTATCATGTGTGATACTGGCTGCTGAGCTGTGTATCTAATCCTATCCTGTGTGATACTGGCTGCCGGGCTGTGTATCTAATCCTATCCTGTGTGATACTGGCTGCCGGGCTTTATCTAATCCTATCATGTGTGATACTGGCTGCCAAATCAAATCCGACCATGTATGTAAACACTGGGGTCTGTCTTGTTGACTGCACGGACATTGCGGGGTCCCATGATCCTGGCATGTGGGCAGGTGTGGGGGGCACACGCCCATTCCTGGCACTGCCCTCCACACCGGGGCCTGCTTGCTGTTGTGTGTGATCCTCCCTCTCCGCAGCGGATGGTGGGGGTTCTTGTTTTCATGTTTTCTCTGCTGTGACATCTGTCAACAGTTAAAAGAAAGTGCGCTGAATCCACTGACAGCACTGGAGGCGCAGCCCCCTGCCAGCACATGAGGACGGCGGAGATGTGACACGGCCCCCAGAACACGCGGCTGCCTCACCGCTACACCCCGCAAACATGTCTGCACGCGGGAACACGCCTGTCATATGTGTGATCAGAGCACTGCACCGCAGACAGTATCACACAGGATAGGATTAGATACACAGCTCAGCAGACAGTATCACACAGGATAGGATTAGATACACAGCTCAGCAGACAGTATCACACAGGAGAGGATTAGATACACAGCTCAGTAGACAGTGTCACACAGGATAGGATTAGATACACAGCTCAGCAGACAGTATCACACAGGATAGGAGTAGATACATCTGGTCAGCAGACAGTGTCACACAGGATAGGATTAGATACACAGCTCAGCAGACAGTATCACACAGGATAGAAATAGATACACAGCTCAGCAGACAGTATCACACAGGATAGGATTAGATACACAGCTCAGCAGAGTATCACACAGGATAGGATTAGATACATAGCTCTGCAGACAGTATCATACAAGATATGAATAGATACACAGCTCAGCAGACAGTATCACATAAGATCGGATTAGATACACAGCTCAGCAGACAGTATCACACAGGACAGTATTAGATACACAGCTCAGCACAGTATCACACAGGATAGGATTAGATACACAGCTCAGCAGACAGTATCACACAGGATAGGATTAGATACACAGCTCAGCAGACAGTATCACACAGGAGAGGATTAGATACACAGCTCAGCAGACAGAGTCACACAGGATAGGATTAGATACACAGCTCAGCAGACAGTATCACACAGGAGAGGATTAGATACACAGCTCAGTAGACAGTATCACACAGGATAGGATTAGATACACTGCACAGCAGACAGTATCACACAGGATAGGATTAGATACACGGCTCAGCAGACAGTATCACACAGGATAGGAGTAGATACATCTGGTCAGCAGACAGTATCACACAGGATAGGATTAGATACACAGCTCAGCAGACAGTATCACACAGGAGAGGATTAGATACACAGCTCAGCACAGTATCACACAGGATAGGAATAGATACACAGCTCAGCACAGTATCACACAGGATAGGATTAGATACACAGCTCAGCAGACAGTATCACATAAGATCGGATTAGATACACAGCTCAGCAGACAGTATCACACAGGACAGGATTAGATACACAGCTCAGCAGACAGTATCACACAAGATGGGATTAGATACACAGCTCAGCAGACAGTATCACACAAGATGAGATTAGATACATAGCTCAGCAGACAGTATCACACAAGATGGGATTAGATACACAGCTCAGCAGATAGTATCACACATGATGAGCTTAGATACACAGCTGAGCAGTATAGTACTGGCATACAGTAGGTAAATGGGAGTATTCTGCGGCGGCTCCTTCCCATCGCCTCCTTATACTTGGTAGCACTTCATATTTTTGTGTTTGGGGTGTAATTTATCAGATTTTTGGCTCGGTTACAAGCTCGGCGTTCGACTGAATTATTTTTACCGTTTGATGAATAAACATGTTGTTCCCCGCTGTATCCGAACTGACGAGTGTAACTCATTATACAGCGGAGAGAGCAGAAATAGAGCAGAGAGGAGGCGGTGAGCCGCCATGTCACGCCAATCAGAGGGGCTGCACGGGAGATCTATGCCTAGGACCCCGTATGTCCAACTCCCTAGATCACTCCTATACTGACCATAGAGAGAACTGAGCTGAGATAACAGGTCCACATCCCTGGTGGCAGCTATGACCACTCTAGGCCACCAGGGATGTTTGCATTAAACTCTTGAATGCCTAGGATCATCGGGTTATTATAATCTATGCTTTTTCTACCAAAGACCACCAGGGACCTAGCAGTGAACACATTCCCTTCCCTAGACCACAGGGGGGTGTTACCATTAACCCTTCACTACCCCTGATCACCAGGATAATTACACATACCCATTCTTTTCTGTAGACCACTAGGGCTGTTACAGGTGCCTCCCAAGGGTATTATGTTAGACTACTAGGTAGAATAAAATAAACTCATCCATGACCCTAGGCCACCACAGAATTTACAATTACCCATACCTATGCCACTAGGGGATGTTACTAATAACCCTTTCTCAACCCTAGACCACAAGGGCTATTACCACCAACCCCTTTATTACCTTAGACCGCCAAGGAAAAAAAATTACTCCTGTACAAACCTAGATCATAAAGGATTTTACAGTTAACCCATTATACTCTTTAGAGAATCAGGTGATGCTACCATTAACCCCTCTAGAGTATTATGATTGATCCATTTACTACTACCTTAGGCCACCATGTAAAATAAAATAAACTCCTTTCCTGCCCTAGACCACCAGGAAACTTATAATTAATCCGTTCTTTTCTCTAAACCACACGGGGAATGTTATCAGTAACCCATTCACAACCCTAGACCACCAGAGAAATTACATGTACCCATTCTCTTCACTAGACCAGTAGAGGATGTTATCATTAACCGGTCTAACGTAGAAAAAATCATTTTTATTAGATATATGTTAAAATATATACACAAGGACAAAAAACACAAAACCTCACCAAAATCAGATCTATTTTCTGACACTGCATCAAGCAGGTATACAAAGATTTCCCCTAGGATTCCAGGGGAGGTCCACTACATAACAAATAAGGAAGAGTCAGTGCTACTGTATCCCTCCAATAGGCCTCAATATGGTACCTGGCTATCAGCGGAGGCTGGCACCCTATTGTTTCAAGGAGAATGGCGCCCGCTCCTCTGTGGCTTTCCCTCCATAACCCTTGATGTCCCTAACGTTACCTTGGGGTGACATGTGCTCAACATTCTCAAGGCCCAACGCAAGTATCAGAAACAAAGTGACTATGTGCAAAATATAAATATAAAAGATCCTCAGCTTTCTGCTAAATCCTGATGATAAACCAAAAGCCAGCCTTTATCTGATCCTATACATTCAAAAACTGCCTCTCCTGCGGATACTGGCACCCTATCCGGGATGACAATAGCGTCCTTGTCGATTTTCCATAGTTAGCTATATCTAATAACCAATATCAACCAGAGAAATCATCTATTAAAGGCAGTGTAATAAAGTGCTATGGTTACCAATAGAGGATACGGAGCTTGATCACAAGCACTGCTGTTGCTCAGGTAAAAGCCTCAACGCCTTTCCCCATGTCAAGGTTCCTCAGGAGGCCGATATGTCTGATGAATAGCCCAGCCCATGCGCATAGGTTTTGTTATATGATGTTATCATTAACCCAGGACTCCAGACCACAAGGGCCGCTATATCACCTTAGACCACCAGGGAGAATAATCTGAACCCATTTTTATAACTTTAAATCACAAGGGACTTTAGAATTAACCCATTATATTCTGTGGAAAACCAGGGGATGTTACCAGGGAATTACAATTAATCTCCTTACTATACTAAAATTAACTCCTTCACTGCCACCAGGAAATTTACAATTAAACAATTCTCTTCCATAGCCCATTAGGGGATGTTACCAATAACCCTTCCACAACCCTAGATGACCAGCTTCATTTCCCCTAACCTCTTTATCCACTAGGAAAATTACCGTAACTATCTTACTTTACTTCACTAGACCACCAGGGGTAAATAGGATTAAGCTTTAAAAGTATCAAATACCATACTATATCATTAACCCATAAACCACCGCAGATCTCCAGAAATACAATCACCATTCCATATGAAAAATATTAGGCACTGTTCTTCAGATCACCATAGACCACTAGGAATAATATGATCAACCCCAAAGTCCCACTAGACCAGTGGTCGGGAAACTCAGGCCCGCAGGTTGTTTACGGCCCTTGATCACCTTTTATCCGGCCCCCGGGCAGATTCCCAGGGACCGCAGTGCTTGGGCTGGCAGTTGTACGTTGCCGGCCCTTTAATTTCTTCTTGCTCAGTGAGCACGCACACGCAGTGTTCACTACTGAACGTTGAGGCTCGTGCAATGAAAGATTACATCCTGACACCAGTGCCAGCATCAGTACGTACTTTGTGGGCCAAGTTGGTGTGCGATATATACGGCCCCCGAAGGATGGTATAAATATCCAAATGGCCCTTGGCAGAAAAAAGAGCCCTGGTCTAGATTATCAGGAATATTTAGTGTTAACCTAGGACAGTCAGTAAAACCCTTCCACAATGATCTATCCAGGCAGAATTCTTCCACAAAGTTCCCCTTTTGTATGACAAAAAAAACACACAAATTCTCGGGTGTTAAAGTGCCAATCTAAGGGAATTACACAGACCCCCGCCTGCAGGACGACCTTGACTTCACAAAACGCAAAACAAACTTTTCAGAAACTTTTTTTTTTTCAGATGGTAAATGATCCTGCTTGTTTTAACGGAAAATGGAGATAAAAAGAGAAATTAAAGCAAAAAAGAAAAAAAAAGAAAAATCGCCTTTGTTCTTTTGGCAGAATTAAAAGCTGAAACGTGCCGCACTTTTTCCCTCCCACAGATTTAATTTACTAGACTTAATTAGGCCTCCTTCAGCGCAAAAAACATAATTTGATAATGAGGTTGTGAAAAGACGGAATATGCATCAAATCTACTGTAATTTCAGATGCCCGAGCGCCGAGCAGGGAGCAGCCTATTGTCAGAGGCGCGCAGAGCGAGCGCCGCATGCAGAGCGACAAGCGAGCCCTGCCCCCGCCACACACACCACAGGCCCAGGCTCCGCTTCTTAACTCTGCATTTTCAAGATCTCTGCTTGCTGTCAGTAATGGAGAATACTATAATTGTATTTTTTTTTTATTTCCAGAGGCTGAAAACCCTGTATAGGCCCAATACTTTTTACAGCAGAGGTTTTGTTCTAGTGAGCTATAAACATCAGCAGCACAAATCTACTGCCTGATTGTTACAATGTATCAATCTCCAAGGTTGATTGTTTACATTGGGTGCAATTGCAAATGTGGCTGTAACAAGTCTTATACCCGGCTGTAACAAGTCTTATACCCGGCTGTAACAAAGTCTTATACCCGGCTGTAACAAGTCTTATACCCGGCTGTAACAAGTCTTATACCCGGCTGTAACAAGTCTTATACCCGGCTGTAACAAGTCTTATACCCGGCTGTAACAAAGTCTTATACCCGGCTGTAACAAAGTCTTATACCCGGCTGTAACAGGTCTTATACCCGGCTGTAAGAGGTCTTTATACCCGGCAGTAAGAGGTCTTTATACCCGGCTGTAAGAGGTCTTTATACCCGGCTGTAAGAGGTCTTTATACCCAGCTGTAAGAGGTCTTTATACCCGGCAGTAAGAGGTCTTTATACCCGGCTGTAAGAGGTCTTTATACCCGGCTGTAAGAGGTCTTTATACCCGGCTGTAAGAGGTCTTTATACCCAGCTGTAAGAGGTCTTTATACCCAGCTGTAAGAGGTCTTTATACCCAGCTGTAAGAGGTCTTTATACCCAGATGTAAGAAGTCTTATATCCGGCACAGGGTTTTCACAATGTAATCCATGATGCTTCCATTCAATGATGGCAAGCAGAGATATTGGAAATGGTCAGGAACTGATACACAAAGACCCCGAGTCATCAAGACTGGCATTTTATATACTTTTCCTGGGACTGGTGTAAAAAAAGTCAAAAGTCCCAAAATCTTTGTGCAAATAAAAAAATTGCAACATTTTAATCCGTTTTACACCAGAATTCTGGTAAAAAAAAAAAAAAGTTTAATGAATGAATTGGCCCAAAGTTTTTTTTTTTTTTTTAGAAAGTTTAACAACTTTTCCCCAAAAAGTAGAAACTTATTTAACTCCTTCCCTGCCATCAAACTGGGTTGATAGGATATGGACAGAAGAGATGTCTCGTAGGTAAGTGCTTACATTACAATTCCCTACACACCAGTAGAGTTGCAATTACTTCAGACATGATTCTTATATATAGAGTTTCTGAGCTATTGTATGTGAAGGTGTCAGTAGTTTGTGCTTCGGAGCTGCCAATCATTCTGTAACTGGGGAAATAAAGTTGCAGACATGCAGCAAATCCTTCTGGCAACTGAGGGAGGTGCTGACAACTTAATAGCTGCTGATATACTGACAGTAGTATATGCAGAGGGTGCATTTATATGGGTGGTAGGTAGCGGTATGGGAAACTCAGATCTTGGTGATGTGACCTTAATTTTCAGCACTTTAATAGGGGAACTTACCCCGTGACTTCATCCCGATGTACCGGTTCTCCACGATATCGATTCTCCCCACACCGTGCTTACCCCTGTAGAGATGACACACATTAGTGGTTCACAAACATTTCATCTATTAACATGGCAATATGAAAAATATAATGGGCTAATATGGAGTAGGGGGTCCTCCCTATGACCACAGTCATAAGATTTTATCCTCTACAGTAGCTTTATCCTCCAGTAGGGGGCGCTCACTATATAATGGAGATATGAAGTAGGGGTCCTCCTTGAGGCCACATTCAGACTAGGCACAGCAGCCTTATCCCCCTGTAGGGGGCACTCACTATATAATGGAAATCTGGAGTAGGGGTCCTCCCTCAGGCTGAAGTCAGACTAGGTGCAGCTGCTTCATCCCCCTTTAGGGAGCGCTCACTAGCCAGAGCTGAAGACAAGGCTCTTGATTCACAATAGGCCATTTATTACAAGGTTGATCTGCTATTGTGACGGCTCTTCATTATCTCCGCAGTATAAAAGTGCATTATAACATCCTCTCTCCTGCACTTTAACGCTGGTACAGTTATTGTTTCTGGAAAGAACCATGGAAGCCGCACCGTAATGTAAAGTGGCATTGAAGGTTCACAGGTTAATAGGCGGCTGCAGGGTCATAGAGGCCTTGGTTTAATTGCACTTATTGCCTGATGTCATTTTCCAGGGGTGGGGGCCTGGTCAGAGCCCTAATGGTGGTCTTGTACATTCATGTCTGTGTTCAGGACCATGAGGCATGAAGAAACCATTGTAAATGTCACAAGTCAGGAAAACTCACCTGAGGGGGGGGGGCAAGGTGGTGCTGATTCATCATAGGACCAGAAGACCCTTGAGTGGGCCGTGACCGAATAATAGTACGAGGGTCCATAGGTTTACAACATATCTGAGAGAAACTTCCAACTTGTTGATAGGGCATACTGCTATCCAAATGATTATTATAGGATGACTCCTGGGGGGGCCCGAGTTAACCCCAGGATTCATTTTAGGAGAAATCGGAGGTGCTGGGAGATGCAGGACTAGGAGGGCATGAAGGTCCCAGGGTCTTAAAGTTGATGAAAGTTAAAGCTTTCCCGTGTGCTCTACCAACTGTTGAGGTGTATGTGGAGAGGAGGAGCGGTACTCGGGCTCACACCATTAGGAAGGTATATGGCATTAATCTGTGGCGGGACTTCATGGAGGCTGCTGTGATCAGGGGTAAAGCAGGACAATGTGATGGAGAGAAGCCGCGGACAGGTCTACATCACTTGACCCCATCTCCATTGATTGGTTCAATCTTCTTTGCTCTGTGGAGACTTTTAGATTCTAGATTGCAGGGGCATTGCAGGTAACGACGTTCCCTAATCTGAGTCCAGGTACCCCCCCCCAAACTGGATTCGTTCTTAAAAAGGACAGTGCATAGTTTTACATCTCACACTTTACCAGCTCTTCATTTCTGACTTACGCAACTTCGTTGAGATAGGAGAAAAGCTCCAGCGCGGAGTGATGCCGGCTCCCATCCCGGATGTTTGCAACTTGCACAGGGACACCTGTAATTGAGAAAAAAAGACAATATAAATGGTGTATATGTGAGCGAATGGGCAATGAGACGGCAGCTCATCCACACAGCAGCGTTTAATGGATGAGACAGATATGAACTCTAAATAACTCCTTAAGAACCAGAAGGTGGCGGGGAAGAGAAGGGAACAGGGGGGAGAGTGTACAGATTTAGGGTAAAATAGAAACTGCAATAAAATGAGCCCCTCTAAGCCCCCCGGGCCCGAGGCCTGTCTCTACTGTCACCCGGTCTTTCATTTCATACACTGTGAAATTGCCACCAGCCCCATTCTTAATTGCATTTCACGGTCCTCCATTGTCTTATGGCCCGGCACCTTCTGTCTCACCACTCAGAGATTTGAGCCTGACAAATGGGGACAGAGGAGGGGGGAAGCTGGTGGCCAGTTGCTCGGTGGGTTTCCGACCCACCCATCCATCCAATCCTCCCATAATGTCTGTTTCAATGAGCGCCAACCAAGTTCTAGACCTGTCAACACTCAAAGAGGGAATAAGGGAGGGGGTCCGCCAGTAAGAAGTTAAAGCCATCGAGAGACCCCATGAATTAATTATTACACCTTCCACAAGAAAGGCAGAGGGAAGGGTGTGGTGTACGGGGAGGGCGACTGGGGGGAGATTTTCGGATGGAAGGGCTATGGGTGGGAGGGAGAGGACAGACTATGAAAAGAAAGGCCGCATTATTCTTTTGCAAAGTGAAATGAGCAATAAATGTATCAGCAATCTGACAAGGGCTTGTTTCGCCACAAAGCGGAGCCGGGACTAGTTTTGTGCTTAATCTTTTCTCCATCTGTTGCCCCCATTAGTATTGATTGCACCATTCAATGCCAATCACCTCTTAACAAGAGCACTCTCGCTCTCTTATGCTATTAAATGTAATTCTTTGCAATAATGAACTTTAAGCCGCCTTCATCAGTCTGCAGATCCTATTTAGATTTAAAGGTTTTTTTTTTCTGGGTGGGGGGAATGATTTTTTTTTTTGGGGCCGTATTTTCCTCATCACTTTTGCCTGTCCTGGACTTGATCCACGGCTTATAGTTTTCAAATAGTCAATAATTAGATTAAAACTTCAAATAAATAAAGCATGGGAGATGAATAGATAAATCTGACGGACTGCGGCTGAATGGAGACGCCATTGTCCCGGTTGGGATGACGATGGGACTTTAATTTCTCGGGGATAATTCCGTGACAATAGCATAAGGTGCTATAATGCCACGTGTAAATGAGTCACTGGATATGACGGCGCAGGCTCCCAGCAGCTGCCAGTCTGGTATTAGAAGAGGTGACAGCGGCAGCGGTGTACTGAGACAGTGCCGACAATCAATCCGCACACAATCCTGCATTTATATATTATGGGGTTTCCCAGTAATGGATTTGGGAATGGTGGGGGATGGGGACAGACGTTCAGATATAGATATTACGGATGCATGGACTTCATATCACATAGCGAGGGTCGATATTATCGAGAGCGTGAGGTGGCGGATTGGGAAAATAAAAGTAAAAACAATACATATTGTTATATATAAATTATTTCATAATTTTATATTAGTGTTTACTATACAATATATAATCATTTAGATTTTTAGTAATAGATAATTAAAAGGAGTAAAATTTTATTGTATGAAGTTATTATTGGCGTTTTGTGTATTAGTAATAATTATAGGCGTGGTTATATCACACCATATTGCGTTATAGATGGAGCATTATTATACTTCTGATCATGATTAATTATCAGGTGTATGCGGACCCTCGGGCATCGGGGACCCCTATTCACTTCAGATTTTCCCTCCTCATCTTCCAAGATCTATTACTTTTTCTATTTTCCGGTCGGTGGGGTTGTATCAGGGTTTGCTTTTTGTGGTACGAGCTGTAGTTTTTATTATTGCTTATTTTAGGGTCTGTACGACTTTCTGATCTGTTTATTCCATTTTCTTGGGGAAACAACGTGATAAATTCTACAGTTTCAGCGTTTACTGAAATATTCTGCCATTTTACTACTTCAGACAGTCACACACGCGCCGTTACCAAATGTGGGAATTCTGATCATTTTTGGGGCCCCGCAGGCACTAGGACATCAATGCATCTGCTTATTTAGTAACATCACCATCGGTGACATTAAGATATTTAAGTTTTGCCCCCGGACTTCATCACGAATGACAAGAATGGATGGGAACGCCCACCTTTGGGCAGAGTTCAGGTAAACCATGCCCTTTCCAATTTTTCCAGGATGGTTTACAAAAATTTGGGACTGTTGGGAACTCAGTCACAGACACCCACCTTTCTTAAACTCAATCTCCAGGATGTCGGGGGTGTTTGGTGAGGCACTGGGGTCCTTCGTTTTCACAAACAGCCCGTCCGGTGCATTGTTCTGTTCAGAAATAAAAACAGTTGAGGACTTTGGGAAGTTTTGGGGTAGAAATATCCAACAAAGCGACACGGACACAAATAATTATAACAACCAATCCACAGCCTCCAGGAAAGACCACTGGTTGGGCTATTTCTCCTGTCTATTGGCCTTTGTAACCAATCACATCACTTCTCTTATTCTTCCAGAGTAGGCTTAAAAATGAAAGAAGAAATCTGATAGGTCATTATGCCTAACACTGATTATCCTGTAATGGAAGTGGCTTTCAGTCAAATGCTGCCCCTAACAACCAATCAGATCACTTCTTTCATTCTTAAACCTGTGCCGAAAGAGTGAGAGAATCAACTGATTGGTTGCTATGGGCGACCCTGGCTGTTATTAATGGGGCACTTACTGAGATGTGCCCCCTAACAACCGATCGGATCACTTCTTTCATTTCTAAACATTCTACAGAAATGAAAGAAGGAATCTGATTGGTGGCTTTAGGCTACAGTTACTATTTTGTTACGGATGAGGCCTCTGTGATAGGTGCAGCCCTCAACAACCAATGAGAATATTTTTTAAATTTTCAAACTTGTACAAACACAATGAAAGCTGCAATCTGATTGGCTGCACTAGTCTCTATATTTAGTGATTATATTAGGCTATCAGAACATGCTGGGAGTTGTAGTGTCACACCTGCTGGCGTGCCACAGGTTACTTATAAGCATACCTCCATTATAATGTCCCTCTAATAACTGTAATAAGTGACATAATGGTAAAAAGCGCAGGCCGAGCACGGGGAGGGGGTGAGCGCCCCCATAGCGGATGTACGAGCCACGTCTATCACAGCAGTTTATTCTGCAGAAATCCAGAAAGAAATCAGAGCGGGTGACCCCAGCAGGTGCTCCGCAGGAACGCACTCGTACCGTGTCCCCGAGGTTAATACATCCGGGGGAGCGGAGAGGAACAAAGCAGAAACTCATCTAAAAACAGATCAGCCTAATGCCAGCCTTGGCAGCGGCACAATGAGAAGGCGCCTTCTCTCCGCGCTCATCATTCACGCCCTTTCTGGGTTACTGGCTGAAATCTGCGGTGGCCGTTTGATTGCTCGCGGTCCCTGACTTGTGGGCGTGGTGATGGCCGTCAATCACTCCAGCACCCTGTGCTCCACGCTTGGAAAAACCACAGACACCTTAAAAAAAAAGTGCCAGAGACGCATTCCTGGCCGGGAGCGGGGCCGGGACTACCAGGGGCCCGAATGGGGGACGGCATCCTATACTCTCTACATGGGATGTCATTTTCTATATTACTGGGCCTTCCAATAGTCCAGAATAAATGCACAGGCTTCCAGTTGTCCATTAGCCCCTCCGATAGTCCAGATCCACTTAGTTACTTGGACTCAGCCTAAGTGAGCAGCACGTGGTAAATGAATGGACTGGACTAACGAAGGGAGCCTCTGTAACTGAGGGGATCAGATGATGTGACGGCCCCTGGCTAAGTGAGGGCGTCTGGTTTAGCAAGAGGGTCGGATTAAGGAAAGGATTTGGACTATGTGATGGGTATAAGCTAATTGAGGGGTAAGGATGAGAAAAAAGGGGCCTGACTTAGTTTGGCCTAAGTTAGGGGATCATGCTATGTGAGGGAATAGGACTAAATGTGGGGGTCAGGCGAGGGTTGTGGCAACTTAGGTAATGCGGTCAGGCTAATTAAGAGGGTCGGGTTAAGTCGTGGAGTTATGCTGTGAATTTATGAGATTCCCGCCCTTTACTAAACCCTAGAAATGAAAGTCACTCCGAGCCATCTTCTTGACCCAGCTTCCATTAAATAAAACAACCAAATAAAAATAAAAATGACTTTGTTGCCTTCCTGACGGCCATATTGTTGTCGCTGATCTCGAGGCCTCAGTTAATCTGATTAGCGACCACTATCACAAGCCTTCCCATCCATCTCCCCTAGCAAGGTGGCTATGACAGAGATGTCATGGAGAAATGAGGTAAAGCAGAAAAAAAAGAGAAGATAAAAACTATTCAGAAAAATAAGATTAGAAAATGTGATAAAGTGTGCGGAGGAAGAGAGCGGCATTGTACAGGAGAGGGCGAGAGAAGAGAAGGAGGTTAGGAGGAAATGGGGCGTGAAGTAAAGGCTGGTGTAGGGTGCACTGCCGTCAATGCTTTATTCACCCGCTGATCTTGTTGTGTCCGAGGCTGAATGAACTCTTTCAAAGCGACAGATGAAGTTAAAGCAAGTAAATTTCTATCTTTCTAACATTAGGACGCCTCATTGCCCCTCAATCGGGTCTCATGGAGGCAGAAAATGGCCCAACCATCTGTTTTTTTTTTTTTTTTTTTCAATAAATCTCTGCAGTTGGAGAGACGAGGTACGAGAAAAGGAAGGGAAAGATCATTAGATATTATGTAGTCACAATTGCCCCCACCCTTCCATAGTAAATTTGGTTTATTAGCAAAATGTATAATCTTTCTGCTGTTTGTAATAAACCAATGAAACAAGAACAATGAAAATATCTGAACAACTAATATACCAAGTGATTTCTCCAAACTCACCACAAAATGGCACTTTCTCCCCATCCTTCATGACCAGTATCTTTAGAAGTTAGTAGAGCCCTTCTAGCTGTTATAACCTGCTGCCCCTCTTGCTGCTATAACCTGCTGCAGAAGGGATACATCTCCAGGCACCGGCTTCTGGCAGCATTGTAATCGGTAATGGCCTCCACGACACTAATATTCTTAGGTTTGCTGCCACGGCATTCTTCACTTTCCACCAAAGATTTTCCATGGGGTTTAGGTCAGGTGACTGTGACAATCGCCCCAGAATCTTCCAGGATTTCTTCTGATAACAAGCCTTGTGAACTGTTAGGCTTCACTGTAGGCATCACCGAACTCCCGCCATGCTTCACATAGACATCTCCGAGCCCCCACCATGCTTCACCGTAGGCATCACTGAGCCCCTGCCATGCTTCACTGTAGGCATCACTGAACCTCCGCCATGCTTCACTGTAGGCATCACCAAGCTCCAGCCATGCTTCACTGTAGGCACTATGGAGCCCCCGCCATGTTTCACATAGACATGTCCGAGCCCCCACCATGCTTCAACGTAGGCATCACTGAGCTCCCACCATGCTTCACTGTAGGCATCACTGAGCCCCCACCATGCTTCACTGGAGGCATCACTGAAACTCCGCCATGCTTCACTGTAGGCATCATGGAGCCCCAGCCATGGTTCACTATAGACATCACTGAGCCCCCACCTTGCTTATGGCTGTAGGCATCACTGATCACCCGCCGTGTTTCACTGTAGGTGTCACTGAGCCCCTGCCATGCTTCACTGTAGACATCAGTGAGCCCTTGCCATGCTTCACTGTAAACATCACTGAGCCATTACCATGCTTCTCTGTAGATATCACTGAGCCCCCGCCATGCTTAAGGCTGTAGGTAGGGTGCTCTCCCAGCGCATGCCTCATTCTTCTGCCTCCAAGCTCTGCTGATCCATAGAAAAATTCCAGATTTGTTTCATCTCTCTATAGAACAGAATCCCAGAACTTCTGAGGTCATTGCTATGGTTTTGCACATTGGAGGCGACTTTTATTGTACTTATGGGTCAGTAGAGGGGACATCTTGGAGTTTGGGCACAGAGATGGTCAGCGTTTAGAATGCGCCTTACTGTACAAATTGAGACTCAAGCGCCAGCTGCCACTGGATCTCACTGCATGTTTTGCATTCACTCGCAGGTTTTTCAGCACCAACTCCTCAGGAATCTGGTGGCAGCCAGTGATGGCCTCCTCTTCCTGCTAAGTTCAGGTAGTGCAGCAGGTGCTCTTATGTGACCACTGATTCCTGCCATATCTGTAGGAACAGTCTCTGACACGGCATCTTGTATCCTTCTCCTTGTTTGTACAATTATCTCTTCTCTGCTCTTTTTGGACCACTCTCTTGACAACCCAATATTAGAGGGAGCCATTGCCCATGAGGTATGGGATGAGATTCCTCAGAAATGCTGACTATGCATTACTTCGGCAGCAGGTTATAACAGCCAAAGGGGCAGTAAGTGCTTAAGACGTTGGTCTTCAAGAAGTGAATAATCCCGAGACTGTGGGAGTCAGTAAAAATGGAAGTTTGTGGTGAATTTTGAGAAATCACTTGTTCTATTAGCTGCTCAGACATTAACATCCCAGGAATGAATTTTCTGGGCTTCAGTACTATGAAGCAGCCGCTCAGGTGACAGTGATCAAAGACTGAAGTGTTATCACAATACTGGAGCAAAGTGGATCCTGCCCTCAGGCTGTGGCACATGGGAGCAGCGGTGCCATCCTCTGCACGCGCTCATCCTGATTAGTGCCGGCAGATTATTTGTCTTCACTGCTGTCAGACATGGGAGCCGCTGCAGAAAAAATGTCAGCTTCATCCAGGTAAGCCAACATCACTGCCGTACACTGAAGGGACATATGATAGATTGTAAGCTCCTGGGACACCTCTCATGGTATTATAGGCAATAGGGGAGGGGGTCACACAGCGGAGATCAATGAGACTGAAGACTGTCATATCACAAACCGCTCTGTTATGGAAACTATCCAATCCAGAATTACATTGTCACTCACCTTAGGGTTCTCCAGGATCCCCCCCTCATAGCTGAAAGAGAGAAAAATCACATGTATTATCTGCAGTCACCCTGAGTGTCATTATCCCGCACCCTGGGTGTTAGAATCAGCCTGTACCCCAAGTGCCAGCATCATTATCATGCACCCAAAGTGTCAGTGTCATTATCCTGCAGCCCGAGTGTCAATATCCTGTACCCCAAGTGTCAGCAATATCAGCCTGTACCCCGAGTGCCAGCATCATTATCATGCACCCAAAGTGTCAGCGTCATTATCCTGCACCCCGAATATCAGAATCATTATCCTGTACCCTAGTGTCAGCATCATTATCTTGCACCCCGAACATCAGAATGATTATCCTGCACCCCCGAGTGTCAGCAACATTATCCTGCACCCCGAATATCAGAATCATTATCCTGTACCCCGAGTGTCAGCAACATTATCCTGCACCCCCGAGTGTCAGCAACATTATCCTGCACCCCGAATATCAGAATCATTATCCTGTACCCAGAGTGTCAGCGTCATTATCCTGCACCCAGAGTGTCAGCGTCATTATCCTGCACCCAGAGTGTCAGCGTCATTATCCTGCACCCAGAGTGTCAGCGTCATTATCCTGTACGCAGAGTGTCAAAGTCATTATCCTGTACCCAGAGTGTCAGCATCATTATCCTGCACCCCGAACATCAGAATGATTATCCTGCACCCCCGAGTGTCAGCAACATTATCCTGCACCCCGAATATCAGAATCATTATCCTGTACCCCGAGTGTCAGCGTCATTATCCTGCACCCAGAGTGTCAGCGTCATTATCCTGCACCCAGAGTGTCAGCGTCATTATCCTGCACTCAGAGTGTCAGCGTCATTATCCTGCACCCAGAGTGTCAGCGTCATTATCCTGCACCCAGAGTGTCAGCGTCATTATCCTGCACCCAGAGTGTTTTGTTGGTGTCTCTTACCTTATATGCATGATATTTTCATCCATGCTCCAGGGGCTCTTCGGGGTCACTGGTACGGGGATGCCATGTTTCTGTTGGATATATTTTATTGTTATTCTGGAGCAGATATTTTATAAAAATCCAATAAATCCTAAATAACGAGCTTCATCGTCTACATGTAGGCCTTGTGTACGTCCTGCCGGCAGCCATGTTTGTGTTTGTACACTGATGAAGATGGTTGCTATGACAACACCTGACATCAGACTGTCAGTAGTTCAGCCTCAGGCATCGGCCTACACACACTAAGATATCAGATACCTGGCATCGTCTGTGTGTTCATCTTAGCTTCCACCATGGTCCATTATACTATTTTGTGAGGGACTTTTGGGTGGCCATCTTCCCTTATACGCCGTGTACATGAGCACGAATGTCGCTTATTGTGCGTCCTGGGGTCTATTGATGCTCGGGGGGAGGCCCCCGATGCCAACATTTCAGGAAGCAAATCTATAAAATCAATTGTGTCTTCCCCAGTCAATCTGTCATTCTGGTGGCCGTGTGGTGGCGGCCATTGTCCTCTGGTTTATAAGTAATCCGGGTGATTTATGGGGGCCGGGACGGCCAGATAATGGGCTCAATGGGGGCTATTGGGTATGGGATGAGTATGGCGGTGTGAGGCGTGTCACCTGGGCCGGGTATATAGACAGAGGTACCAACGATGGTGATGGGGCCCTTAAAGGGAAAGCTAGATCATCACATCTTCATGGGCCCTACACCACTGAAAGGGCCCCGGCCCGAGGGTCTTCACGATGGGTACGTGGGGGATTTGGAGAACTCTTCCCCGCCACTGATCAGAATGTATGAATTCACCACCTGTTTGGACTTTACATTTTTACATTTCCACAAATGTGCAGTAAATGGAAGCACAAAGCCGACATAGCGCGCCGCCAGTGCCGAAGTGCCGCACGTCATGTACAAGCGAGCGAGCAGACAGATGGATTCTATGCATTATAAACACCGGGGGAATTTAATGACAAGTGAAAAACACTCACACTTCACGGAATCGCCAGAAAATGTATTCCTCCCTTCCCACAGAAAATCCGTAAAAATCTCCATTTTCCCCGTCTGGGCCGGGGCATCAGAATAACTCAGAGTCGCTTCCGTCTCAGTGGGGACCCTAATATGTTAACAAACCCATCACGGGAAAAAGAGGATCCCGACTGGGGCCTCGGAGGACCCCCATAGGTGGTCGACAGGCTTCTCCAAATGCGTCCCCCCCTAAATTGGGCGAGGCAATGAGGGGTAAGCAATGCACCCATGATGAACACAACAAAGGACCCAAAGCTTCCGGTTAATGGAGCGATGACACCCACACATAGAAGAAAGGCCGGTAGGTGATGTTCAGCAGCGCGGCCCCCGGAGCAGCGCTCATACTAACGAGCTGACACTATATAAAGGACTGAAATAATGAAGATGTCACAAGCGGGAAGAAACTTCATTGTCTCATTCACTTCATTATAACGCACCGATGATCGCCCCTCACAGCAGCAAGATGCTGTGCATGTGTCCCTGGCTCACTGAGTAAAACAACCCACACTACCAGCAAAGTTAGCAAGACAAAGTGCATGTGTTCCCCCGGCTCAGTGAGTAAAGATATCATCAAAGCTAGAAAGTTGGTGTGCATGTATCCCCGGCTTAATATGCAAAATACCTTAAATGCGTACAAAACCAGTAAGTTGCACTGCACGTGTCCTCTGGCTCAGTGGGTAAAATTTACAAGCGTAAAAGTAATAAGACATAGCCACTACATCCTGGAAAACTGCACATCTTATTCCTTAAGAGGCATTCCCCTTTATTTTAATATCTGGAATTTATTGATCGAGTCACAGCATCTTAATCACAGAGTCACACTAACCACTCAGTATACATGTAAATTACATTCATTATGGTGCTCTGTAATTTAACACATTCCTATGAGAGGTCCTTGGATATCCTGTAGTATAAGGTCTCCTTATGTCTGGTGCTTGAATGTGCCCATGGCTCAGATACATTGTAGTACCTTGTAATGTATTTCTATGCCCAGGGCTCAGATACATTATGAAACCCTGCAATATTACGTATCCCTATGCCAAAGGTTCAGATACCTTGTGGTACCATATGATATAAAGTATCCCTATGCGCAGGGCTCAGATACCTTGTGATACCTTTTAATATAATGTATCCCTATGCCTATGGCTCAGATACATTGTGATACCCTGTAATATAATGTGTCCCAATGCCCAAGGATCGGATACATTTTTGGTACCATATAATATAACATATCTCTATGCCCAAGGATCAGATATCTTGCGATACCCTCTAATATACCGTATCCCCATGTCTATGGTTCAGATACATTGTGGTACCTTGTAATGTAATGATGTAATGTATCCATACCCCTGGGAGAAAGATACCTTGTGGTACCATACAATATAATGTACCCCTATGCCCTGGGCTGTGACATGCCCCTCCGGGACCACTTTGATGGCCGCTGCCTTTATTTCCTTTTCCTCATTGTCCCTCTGAGGATTTTATAACCGGCCGAGAACAAAACTCCAATTTGTATCTTTTCTTGCTGCGGTGAATGTATTGTCCCTGCGTTGAATGGCCTGGAAGCCCCTAGGAATGCAGTGAAAGGCCACCGGGCCAGTGTGAGCCCGGCCAGTTAATTAGAAGCCGGGTCTGGTGTTAACTCATCCGAGGCCCCGGGTGCTGACGGGACACATAAGTTTATCTATTTCCAGAATGACAACAATTATCAGAGGGGGGTGAGACCCTCCAAAAACCAGGAGGGTCTCCTGATAGCGATCTGCACAGCACTGCTCATATCCCTGTGATAAGAGGCGGCCTGGGGGCAAGAGGAGTGAAGGCATAAGGAGAGATGCGATGCAGGGAAGGGGGGGTACTTACTTTGCCTCTCATGGAAAATTCCAATAAAACACTTGTAATGCACTCACCCGGGGTCAAATCAATGTTTGGGGGGACTCTGGACCGGACATTGTGGGGGACCTCTAATCTTTATAGGATTTAAATGACCATATAGTGCACATAAACCACTGGTATTTAATATCGAAATAATACTGATATACCGTGCGAATGTATGTCTTATATAGTGTCCAGAAGTACCGCATTGCAATATGTTATTACGTAACTAATTCTGCCATACCATGCCAATATTTTGCCGTTATACAATGCTCAAATCATACCGCCATCTATGAATTTTCCCAGCCTTCTGGCGGATGATTCACTACATTACTGGACAGATCTACTTCTGGAACATGTAGATAGCTCAGGTAGCACGTTCGCCAGATTACACGACACCCAGCTTTCCTAGGACCAGACAGAAGTAAGAAATGACTGACATTCTTGTAAGTGAGTGTCACAGCTGGGCCGGCAGTGCGGACCCCAGATGGGACAGGGCAGAGGATTGTAGCATTGCTGTAGCAGAGGGAGAATTGGAGAAGCGTTGCGCTCCAGCGGCTCCACAGCTCTGGACTCATTAGTTTTCAAGAGCTTGTTAGTCAATTAATGACGCCCTTTGTTTATTCTGAATGGGTAATAATCAGCGGCTCGGGCTGTGCCAGGGGGCAAATCTGTCACATCCTGACACCAGCTCATCACAATCCCACACACAAACACAAAACCCGCAACCACCACTCACTGATCATCTGTATGAGAGCTAATGACCCCCTAGATGTGACACAGGAGCTGCCCGGCCAGGAGCAGGGGTGAGAGGAGTCAATGACAACCACAATCCTCACTAATGATGATTGATCACCGGATTCATTACAGTCACTGATTGATCCACATTACACACATGCAGCACAGCAACCAGTCAGGTGAAAGCGACACAACCTGTGCATAGGACAACTACTGCAACCCACTTCCATCATCCTAAACATCACATATTACTAATAATAAATAACTACTATAATACTGCCCCTATGTACAAGAATATAACTACTATAATACTGCCCCTATGTACAAGAATATAACTACTATAATACAGCCTCCTATGTGCAGGAATATAACTACTATAATACTTCTCCTATGTACAAGAATATAACTACTATAATACTGCCCCTATGTACAAGAATATAACTACTATAATACTGCCCCTATGTACAAGAATATAACTACTATAATACAGCCTCCTATGTGCAGGAATATAACTACTATAATACTTCTCCTATGTACAAGAATATAACTACTATAATACTGCCCCCTATGTACAAGAATATAACTACTGTAATACTGCCCCCTATGTACAAGAATATAACTACTATAATACTGCCCCCTATGTACAAGAATATAACTACTATAATACTGCCCCCTATGTACAATAATATAACTACTATAATACTGCTCCTATGTACAATAATATAACTACTATAATACTGCTCCTATGTACAATAATATAACTACTATAATACTGCCCCCTCTGTGCAAGAATATAACTACTATAATACTGCTCCTAAGTACAATAATATAACTATTATAATACTGTTCCTAAGTACAAAAATATAACTACTATAATACTGCTCCCTAATAAAAAAACAAATACAATAATCTTGAACAATGCAAGTCACAGACTGGTACAGGAGGAGAGAGGACCCTGCCTGCGAGGACTCACAGTCGACAAGGGATAGGTGAGGATACAGTAGGTGAGGGTAGAGGTGGTCGTGCAGCAGTATAGTGGAATAATAATAATAATTTTTTTATTTATATAGCGCCAACATAGTCTGCAGCACTTTACAATTCAGACAATTTACAGACATTATGGGCACCGTCCCATTGGGGCTCACAATCTACATTCCCTATCAGTATGTCTTTGGAGTGTGGGAGGAAACCGGAGAACCCGGAAGAAACCCACGCAAACAGGGGGAGAACATACAAACTCCTTGCAGATGTTGTCCTTGGTGGGATTTGAATCCAGGACCCCAGAGCTGCAAGGCTGCAGTGCTAACCACTGAGCCACCCTGCTGCCCTGGAATGTGGGTTACAGCAGGTTGTAGGCTTTTAGGCTACTAGAATACTGACCCTATGTACAAGAGTATAACTACTATAATTCTGATCCTATGTAAGAGAATATAACTCCTATAATACTGCTCCCTATGTACAAGAATATAACTCCTATAATACTACCCTCTATGTACAAGAACATAACTACTATAATACTGCCCCCTATGTACAAGAATATAACTACTATAATACTGCCCCTATGTACAAGAATATAACTACTGTAATACTGCCCCCTATGTACAAGAATATAACTACTATAATACTGCCCCTATGTACAAGAATATAACTACTATAATACTGCTCCTATGTACAAGAATATAACTACTATAATACTGCTCCCAATGTACAAGAATATAACTACTATAATACTGCCCCCTATGTACAAGAATATAACTACTATAATACTACCCTCTATGTACAAGAACATAACTACTATAATACTGCCCCCTATGTACAAGAATATAACTACTATAATACTGCTCCTAAGTATGAGAATATAACTCCTATAATACTGCCCCTATGTACGAGAATATAACTACTATAATACTGCCCTCTATGTACAAGAATATAACTACTATAATACTGCCCCCTATGTACAAGAATATAACTACTATAATGCTGCTCCTATGTACAAGAATATAACTACTATAATGCTGCTCCTATGTACAAGAATATAACTACTATAATGCTGCCCACTATCTAAAAAAATATAACTACTATAATACTGCCCCTATGTAATAGAATATAACTACTATAATACTGCTCCTATGTACAAGAATATAACTACTATAATACTGCTCCCTATGTACAAGAATATAACTACTATAATACTGCCCCCTATGTACAAGAATATAACTGCTATAATACTACCCTCTATGTACAAGAACATAACTACTATAATACTGCCCCCTATGTACAAGAATATAACTACTATAATACTGCCCCTATGTACAAGAATATAACTACTGTAATACTGCCCCCTATGTACAAGAATATAACTACTGTAATACTGCCCCCTATGTACAAGAATATAACTACTATAATACTGCCCGCTATGTACAAGAATATAACTACTGCAATACTGCCCCCGATGTACAAGAATATAACTACTGCAATACTGCTCCTATGTACAAGAATATAACTACTACAATACTGCTCCTATGTACAAGAATATAACTACTATAATACTGCCCCTATGTACAAGAATATAACTACTATAATACTGCTCCCTATGTACAAGAATATAAGTACTATAATACTGCCCCCTATGTACAAGAATATAACTACTATAATACTGTCCCCTATGTACAAGAATATAACTACTATAATACTGCCCCCTGTGTACAAGAATATAACTACTATAATACTGCCCCCTATGTACAAGAATATAACTACTATAATACTGCCCCAATACATGTATATAGTAGAGAATTTCTGTACCTTGGCATAGTCCATTAAGTCAGTGCGTCCTCTGAAACGGTTGTAAAATTCTGGCATCCTCCATGGAGCAATGATCTACAGGGAAAGGGAAAAAAGTCAAAAAAATAATTTCTCAGGATTTTCTCTCTCCTATACAGTACAGACCAAAAGTTTGGACACACCTTCTCATTTAAAGATTTTTCCGTATTTTCATGACTATGAAAATTGTACATTCACACTGAAGGCATCAAAACTATGAATTAACACATGTGGAATTATATACTTAACAAAAAAGTGTGAAACAACTGAAAATATGTCTTATATTCTAGGTTCTTCAAAGTAGCCACCTTTTGCTTTGATGACTGCTTTGCACACTCTTAGCATTCTCTTGATGAGCTTCAAGAGGTAGTCACCGGAAATGGTCTTCCAACAATCTTGAAGGAGTTCCCAGAGATGCTTAGCACTTGTTGGCTCTTTTGCCTTCACTCTGCGGTCCAGCTCACCCCAAACCATCTCGATTGGGTTCAGGTCTGGTGACTGGAGGCCAGGTCATCTGGCGTAGCACCCCATCACTCTCCTTCTTGGTCAAATAGCCCTTACACAGCCTGGAGGTGTGTTTGGGGTCATTGTCCGGTTGAAAAATAAATGATGGTCCAACTAAACTCAAACCGGATGGAATAGCATGCCGCTGCAAGATGCTGTGGTAGCCATGCTGGTTCAGTATGCCTTCAATTTTGAATAAATTTCCAACAGTGTCACCAGCAAAGCACCCCCACACCATCACACCTCCTCCTCCATGCTTCACGGTGGGAACCAGGCATGTAGAGTCCATCCGTTCACCTTTTCTGCGTCGCACAAAGACACGGTGGTTGGAACCAAAGATCCAAATTTGGACTCATCAGACCAAAGCTAAGATTTCCACTGGTCTAATGTCCATTCCTTGTGTTCTTTAGCCCAAACAAGTCTCTTCTGCTTGTTGCCTGTCCTTAGCAGTGGTTTCCTAGCAGCTATTTTACCATGAAGGCCCGCTGCACAAAGTCTCCTCTTAACAGTTGTTGAAGAGATGTGTCTGCTGCTAGAACTCTGTGTGGTATTGACCTGGTCTCTAATCTGAGCTGCTGTTAACCTGCAATTTCTGAGGCTGGTGACTCGGATAAACTTATCCTCAGAAGCAGAGGTGACTCTTGGTCTTCCTTTCCTGGGGCGGTCCTCATGTGAGCCAGTTTCTTTGTAGCGCTTGATGGTTTTTGCAACTGCACTTGGGGACACTTTCAAAGTTTGTCCAATTTTTCGCACTGACTGACCTTAATTTCTTAAAGTACTGATGGCCACTCGTTTTTCTTTACTTAGCTGCTTTATTCTTGCCATAATACAAATTCTAACAGTCTATTCAGTAGGACTACCAGCTGTGTATCCACCAGACTTCTGCACAACACAACTGATGGTCCCAACCCCATTTATAAGGCAAGAAATCCCACTTATTAAACCTGACAGGGCACACCTGTGAAGTGAAAACCATTTCCGGTGACTACCTCTTGAAGCTCATCAAGAGAATGCCAAGAGTGTGCAAAGCAGTCATCAAAGCAAAAGGTGGCTACTTTGAAGAACCTAGAATATAAGACATATTTTCAGTTGTTTCACACTTTTTTGTTAAGTATATTATTCCACATGTGTTAATTCATAGTTTTGATGCCTTCAGTGTGAATGTACAATTTTCATAGTCATGAAAATACAGAAAAATCTTTAAATGAGAAGGTGTGTCCAAACTTTTGGTCTGTACTGTATATCGTAGTGGATGATGATCACATTTACCTTCACCTCCGGATACAGAGAATAGCAGGTCAGTTCAAAGCGGATCTGGTCATTCCCCTGCAAGAAAAAGCAGGAGGTGAAAAGAGAACACACAGTGCACTGTACTGATAGAGCAGAGTGTTACCTGTGTTCTTACATAGGACTGCAAGTGACATCTACTACATTATCTGTACTCAGAGTTATCATGTGTTATCTGTTGTGTTACATAGGACTGCAGGTGACATCAACTATATTATCTATTACCCCGTATGAGAGTACAGGATTGTATGGAACGTGGTCTGTGTCTCCCTCTAGTGGTCATATCCTGATATAATCTGAGTCTTTGCATACAAGACTGGGTGAAAGACTTACAGCTATACACAGGAGGGATCTGACAATAGGGATGTTATCTGCACCCCATCAGCAGCGATCGAATACTTTATCAGATTTTGTGTCTACGGCTCCACAGGCAGGTACAGGTTACCTTAATCTCCCAGGATGACAGAGAGAATCAATATTCCTGTAATAAGAAGCTATTGAGGAATTGTTATTCATGCAGTTTCTTTCTGTATGGTTCTCAGCTATGTAATGAGTAGGGATGGGTGGACCCGTGGATGTTCGGGTCCGACGGGCTCTGCCGAACTGTATTAAAAAGTTTGGTTTGGGTACCAGAACGGTACCTGAACCAAATGGGTTGCCCGAATATCCGGCGGTTCCCACACTGTCATCTGTGTGACAGTGTGGGAAACACTGGCTCTGACCAACTGTAACCTTACTGAAGTCACCACCGGTCACAGCCGCTGGGTATCCCGGTTCTCACGCTGTCACACAGAGGACAGCATGTGAAAGGCGGTGAAAAGGTTACCGCCGGTCATGCGTCGACTGATGACTACTACTCTGGTCAGTGTCGCCTGGTAGGAGCGAGAGCGGGCGATGCTGATGAGAGTATTCAGCAGCCGGCGTCTGTACATAGTGGTAGCTTTACTACTATCCACAGGCGCCAGAGACAAAGAAGAAAATGGACATGGAATCGGGATTACTTTGTGGGATCATTTTATTAATAAATGGTTGTACGAGGTGTGAGGGAGTCTTTATTCAAATAATTTTTTTTTCTGTGTGTTAATTTATATTTACTACTGGGTTAGTAACGGGGGTGTGTGACCGACACCTCTCTGTTACTAACCCCAAAAAACAATTACCCCGATTGCCACCTCACTAGGGCAATCGGGAAGAGCTAAGACTAAGCTTCAGAATTGGCGCATCAAATATGACGCGCCACTTCTGGGGCAGATGAAGGCTGATATGTGTCGGTTAGGAATGGCCCAATAACCAGCCTATTAATATAAGCACACAGCCGTCTGCTTTCCCTTAGCTGGGTATTAAAAATAGGGAGGGCCCGCGTTGGGTTTTTCATTTATTTATTACTAATAAATGAAAAATACTAAAATAAATAAATGAAAAAAATGCCAAGGGAAAGCAGACAGCTGTGAGCTGGTGTTATTATTTTGGGGAGGGGCCAATATCCATGGATCTTCTCAGCCTATTAATTACAGCTCACAACTGTCTGCGTAGCCTTTACTGGTTATTAAAAAGGGGAGCCAAAAAAATTAAGTTGGGTCCCCCATATTCTTGATAACCAGGAAAGGATAAGCAGACAGCTGCGGCCTGATATTAATAGGCTGGAAAGGGGCCATGGATTTTAATAACACCAGCCTGCAACCGCTCCGGAAATGGTGCAATAATTAGATACGGCAATTCTGGCGCTTAACCTCGGCTCTTCTCGCTTGCCCTGGTGCGATGGCAATCGGGGTAATGGTTTTTGGGTTGTTGTCAGCTGTGTAATGTCCGGTGACATCAAGCCCAGGGGTTAGTAATGGAGAGGCGTCTATCAGACTCCCCCATTACTAAGCCAGTAGTCAAAAGCAATAAACACAGACACAAAGTCCTTTAATTGTAAAAAGCACTCCCCAACAATTACCCTCTTTTACCTTTAAAAAATAAAATAATCTAAAGAGGTCTGCTGTAAATCCATCCCACAAAACTTCTCAAGCTTTGAGCAGTGACGTCAGTAAGGTTAAAGCAGTTCATCGGCTGAGAACAATAACCTTACTGACGTCAGCGCTCGTCGCAGCAGCCGGATTCGCATGCAACTGTCAGTGTGTTCCAGCCGCCGTGCTGAGAGGTCACATTACTGATGTCACTGCTCAGCACTGCATCCGGATGTAGCAGAGTCGAGGATCGTCATGGCACATGGGATGGATTTACAGCGGACCCCTTTGGATTATTTTATTTTTTAAACGTAATAAATGGGTAAAACAGGGTCGGGGAGTACTTTTTACAATTAAAGGACTTCTGTGTGTGTGTGTTTATTGCTTTTGGTTACGGGGATAGTAATGCGGGTGTCTGATAGACACCTCTCTATTGCTAACCCCTGGGGTTGATGTCAGTGGATATAACACAGCTGAGAACAACCCCAAAACCATTACCCCATTTGCCAACGCACCAGGTAAAGTAGGAAGAGCCAGGCAAAAGCGCCAGAAATGGGGCATCCAATGGATGCGCCTTTTCTGGGGCGGCTGCGGGCTGCCATTTTTAGGCTGGGGAGGGCCAAATATTTATGGACCTTCCCAGCCTGAGAATACCAGTCCCCATTTGTCTGCTTTACCTTGGCTGGTTATCAAAAATAGGGAGAACCCCATGCAGTTTTTTTAAAATTATTTATTAAAATAATTTAACAAAAAAAACCACGACGTGGGGACCCCTCTATTTTTGATAACAAGCCAAGATAAACCAGACAGCTGAGGGCTGCAGCCTTTCAACAAGCTTTGTTCAGGCTGCCGAACCCGAACAGTAACATGGACTTACTGGAGAAGTCCTTGTTCGGAGTTCGTACTTGGTACGGACCCCAAACTTTACTGTTCGGGTTCGTCCATTACTAGTAATGAGGGGCAGGAGAATAGTTTTGGCCTTGGTACTTTAGGAACTGTCCACAAAGTGGTGCTGAAAGTGCTACAGTGGGTGTATATTATATATATATATATATATATATATATATATATATATATACAGTTATATGAAAAAGTTTGGGCACCCCTATTAATCTTAAGCTTAAAGTTTTATAAAAATTGGTGTTTTTGCAACAGCTATTTCAGTTTGATATATGTAATAACTGTTGGACACAGTAATGTTTCTGCCTTGAAATGAGGTTTATTGTACTAACAGAAAATGTGCAATCTGCATTCAAACAAAATTTGACAGGTGCATAAGTATGGGCACCCTTATTTTCTTGTTTTAAATACTCCTACCTACATTTTACTGACTTACTAAAGCACTTTTTTTGGTTTTGTAACCTCATTGAGCTTTGAACTTCACAGCCAGGTGTATGCAATCATGAGAAAAGCTACTTAAAGTGGCCACTTGCAAGTTGTTCTCCTGTTTGAATCTCCTCTGAAGAGTGGCATCATGGGCTCCTCAAAACAACTGTCAAATGATCTGAAAACAAAGATTATTCAACATAGTTGTTCAGGGGAAGGATACAAAAAGCTGTCTCAGAGATTTAACCTGTCAGTTTAAACTGTGAGGAACATAGTAAGGAAATGGAAGAACACAGGGACAGTTCTTGTTAAGGCCAGAAGTGGCAGGCCAAGAAAAACATCAGAAAGGCAGAGAAGAAGAATGGTGAGATCAGTCAAGGACAATCCTCAGACCACCTCCAGAGAGCTGCAGCATCAACTTGCTGCAGATGGTGTCACTGTGCATCGGTCAACTATACAACGCACTTTGCACAAGGAGAAGCTGTATGGGACAGTGATGCGAAAGAAGCCGTTTCTACAAGCACGCCACAAACAGAGTCGGCTGAGGTATGCAAAAGCACATTTGGAGAAGCCAATTTCTTTTTGGAAGAAGGTCCTGTGGACTGATGAAACCAAGATTGAGTTGTTTGGTCATACAAAAAGGCGTTATGCATGGCGGCAAAAAAGCACAGCATTCCAAGAAAAACACTTGCTACCCACAGTAAAATTTGGTGGAGGTTCCATCATGCTTTGGGGCTGTGTGGCCAATGCCGGCACCGGGAATCTTGTTAAAGTTGAGGGACGCATGGATTCCACTCAGTATCAGCAGATTCTTGACAATAATGTTCAAGAATCAGTGACAAAGTTGAAGTTACGCAGGGGATGGATCTTTCAGCAAGACAATGATCCAAAACACCGCTCCAAATCTACTCAGGCATTCATGCAGAGGAACAATTACAATGTTCTGGAATGGTCATCCCAGTCCCCAGACCTGAATATCATTGAACATCTGTGGGATCATTTGAAGAGGGCTGTCCATGCTCGGCGACCATCAAACTTAACTGAACTGGAATTGTTTTGTAAAGAGGAATGGTCAAAAATACATTCATCCAGGATCCAGGGACTCATTAAAAGCTACAGGAAGCGACTAGAGGCTGTTATTTTTGCAAAAGGAGGATCTACTAAATATTAATGTTACTTTTCTGGTGAGGTGCCCATACTTATGCACCTGTCAAATTTAGTTTGAATGCAGATTGCACATTTTCTGTTAGTACAATAAACCTCATTTCAAGGCAGAAACATTACTGTGTCCAACAGTTATTACATATATCAAACTGAAATAGCTGTTGCAAAACACCAATTTTTATAACACATTAAGCTTAAGATTAATAGGGGTGCCCAAACTTTTTCATATAACTGTGTATATATATATATATATATATATATATATATATATATATATATATATATATATATATATATAGCGGGTGCTATGTGGGTCTATATATAAACCAGTTATTGTTCATGAGAGAAGCTAATGCTCTGCAACCAACCAAATGTTATCCAGCGTGTAGGAACCACAACTCCCAGCATGTCCTGACAGCAGCAGCTACTAATACGGATTTCCAATGTGCCAGACTAGAAATGAAATGTTTATCTGCATCACCATCTGGTGGCCATTTATAGGCATTACATTATATGACTTCGAGTTTCTCATGCTCTGTCCATGGGTATTAGATCAGGGGTCTCAAACTCGGCTGGGTATATGGGCCGCACACGGAAAAATTTTTAATTTGGGGGGCCCCATTCTTTGCAGGACAAAGTGACATTTTTAGTGATACCATTTTTTTTCTATATACCTTTTGAACATTTTTGCTGTTTTATTTTTTATAGCTTGGGTCGTTATGGATGTGGCGATAATAAAACATGCACTTTTTTTGTTTACTTGAGTTTATATATAAAGCAGCATTTTTAGTGGCAAAATATTTTTTCATGCTTTATTTTGAAGTTTTTCTGCCAAAATCTTGTAGTAATGTGCCCCACCCTGGTCTGCATTTGTAATGTCCCCCATCTTTGTCCCCATCTTGTCGTAATGTCACATACCGGTCCCCATCTTTTAGGACTGTCCCCAGCCTGGTCCCCATCTTGGAGGACTGTCCCCAGCCTGGTCCCCATCTTGGAGGACTGTCCCCAGCCTGGTCCCCATCTTGGAGGACTGTCCCCAGCCTGGTCCCCATCTTGGAGGACTGTCCCCAGCCTGGTCCCCATCTTGGAGGACTGTCCCCAGCCTGGTCCCCATCTTGGAGGACTGTCCCTTGTGCCGTTCTACACATACAAGAGAAAAAAAAAATTCTTCTCACCTGTCCTCCGTTCCCTCGGCGTCCTTTCTGCACCTGTGGCCCGCAGGCACCATAGACCCCAATCGCGGCCCGGTCCAGGAGCCGCCGACAGCTGCGCTTCAGTTCAGTGTATTGCCGCGCAGAGACCGGCTCTCTGCACAGCAATACCAGTGTCAGCCGCCGGCCTATCAGAGGCCAGCAGCTGACATCTGCGCGTGTCAGTGATGTCATACACCGCTGCGCTGGGACGCAGATGTCAGCTGCTGGCCTCTGATAGGCCGGCGGCTGACACTGGTATTGCTGTGCAGAGAGCCGGTCTCTGCGCGGCAATACACTGAACTGAAGCGCAGCTGTCGGCGGCTCCTGGACCGGGCCGCGATTGGGGTCTATGGTGCCTGCAGGCCGCATGAAGCAGCCTGAAGGGCCGCATGCAGCCCGCGGACCGCGTGTTTGAAACCCCTGTATTAGATAATTAGTGGTGTCAGTGGGGAAAATCACTGCTCAGGGGTGTCAGTCGGGAAAATCACTGCTCAGGGGTGTCAAAGGAGGGGGGGAGTACTGCTCTGGAGTGTCAGGGGCGAGGGTCACTGCTCCAGGGTCAGGATTGATTGCCTGTCCTGTAAGTTCTGTAGGAGGTGATCTGGGGGGTCCTTACAATGGAATATTAGCAATAATATTTACCTTCCCAGTGGCCCCATGGGAGACGTACTTCGCCCCCTCTCTTTTGGCGATCTCCACCTGTTTCTTGGCGATACAAGGACGCGCCAGCGCGGTGCCCAACAGATACCGGTCCTCGTAGATGGCGTTGGCTTGGACCGCCGGCCAGATGAAATCCTCCACAAATTCCTTCCGTATGTCCTCAATAAAGACCTGCAGGGGGAGAAGGAGCAGAGCTCAGATACAAGGGGGTGCATACTGTAGGAGCTCAGATGCAAGGGGGTGCATACTGTAGGAGCTCAGATGCAAGGGGGTACATACCACAGGAGCTGAGATACAAGGGAGAATATACCCACCACTGCTGGGGAGAGGTGAATGCAGGACAGGTGAGTACAATCTATTACTCCCTGTTATCAGCCATTACTGGGGAGAGGAGACTGTAGGACAGGTGAGTACAATCTATTACTCCCTGTTATCAGCCATTGGAGGCAGGGTGAGATCAGCCGCTCCTACATTATTATACGAGTTACCAGTAGAGATGAGCGGATCGTTCTGTGGTACTCCGGTCCACGTCAGTGATGCCTGGCAGCTAGACGTGAGGCCCTGGAATCTCTTACCTTCCGGCGTCCCCGGTGCTGTACTTGATTTGTCGGGGCTGGGGCAATGTCACCTGTGCAATGTTCTGTACAGATGACGTTGCTCCAGCCTCAGCTAATCAAAAGCTGCTCCAGAAGGTGAGAGATTTGGGGCATCTCATCTCGGTGCCGCTGACCTGGATGTTGGAGCAGATCCGCTCATCTCTAGTTATCGGCCCTCCATGTCACAATAGTAGTGGTGGCGTCACCTTCTTCGCCCCCAGGCTCAGCGCTTTCTTCCTCGCTTCCTCAAAGTCTTCGTTCTGCCCAATGTTTGCCTGTGGTGGAGACAGATAATTAGTAAGGAGTCTTGTGACGCTCCGGCCGCGGCGCTGATTATTACGGAGTCATTATAATCCTAGGCTGGAGCTGATTGAGATCACCCCTCCGTCCTATGGGGAACCACAGGGGTCCGGTCCCTATATTTGCCAACCCGAGGTCAGGATGGGGGACTATAATCCTCTCTGAAGCTTTCTATACACTTTGGCCTGGATTCATCAGGACGTGTGTTGTGCTGCCATTATCACTGGTTGCATCTTACTGTTGTGCGCCTGCAGTACTCCATCCCATTTATGGCTACATGTACACCACTAGCACTGATAAAGTATATGGGTGGGTTTAGCCATGCCCAATTCTGCCTATATTAGGGTCAGACTCGGAATATTAACAGGAACGTTTCCATTCACTGACAGCAAGCAGAGATCTTGTGGGAGGAGACCACAGTGGGACCTGCGCCATAACTGTGCTGGTGCCCTGGTGTCGGCTCCCTGCTGGTATCTGTACAGACTCGCTGTCGGGCGGCATCCAAGATTTACCTGAAGGAAATGAGTCCGCCGCACCCCGTCCTGGAGAAATGACTCAGCTTCCTCAATGTGGAGCCTGGACCTCACAGCTACTCCTCCAAAATCCAGACTGCAGAGCCACCCCTACCCCACACATGTACAGAGAATCTGACAACCCCAAATCCTATGCTGCGGCACTCTCTGGTTGTCACTTCCCCTCCCCCACTCCACCGGAACTGATCTCTGCCTTTAGTAGTGAAGGATTTTTGGGCTCTACGGGGCATCAAGGTCGTCTGAGGAGGGCAACCCCGAGACATGGACACCCATATTCCCCCATGCGCATACTTCCCTGCCCAAAACTCCTCTCTGTTATCTGCTATTTAAAGTGACAGCGCAGCAAATGTGAGACTGGTCCCAAAGGTGAATGTTTATCTCCAGATCTGCAGCGACAGCAGAATCTCAGTGACAGCTGGCAGGCGACACTTGTACACACCCGATACAACAGGGGAGGTCGGGGCTACTCACCCGCCAGCCACTACAGCTTTCCCAGGCTCCTGAATGACAAACCTGCAAAGCTATCAGCTCACAACTCACCAGGTAAGCGATGACGTCATAGCCCTGCTCCTTCAACCACACCAGGATACAGGAGGTGTCGAGCCCCCCGCTGTACGCCAGGACCACCGTGCCTTTACTCTGCGACATCTTGTCTGTGAGAGAGACGGAGAAAACTCAGCAATGTGGCTCCATTATCCATCCCACATCTATGCAAGTGTGAACAGGTACAAGCGGCTGTGACTGCGGTATATACAAAGCGTGAGCAGACGGTGACCGGAGAACTGTCAACTGTGTCACGGCCGTACACACGACAGAGCACGGACCGGCCAATCTGTGTGCACCCACCGGCCATGTGCCCCCCCCACGTATGGGACGCTAACCCCGGCTAAAAAAAGAACTAATGGGAAAGGCAGGTGGGCTCCAGCGCTAATAATATATAATGTGTATTGGGGGAGGCGGAGAGTGCCGGAGGGTGAGCGAGGGTCTCTATTTTACAGGTGCCTGGGCGCACGGCTGCTGCACTCTCTGGTATATACAGTATATATACTGCAGTCACGTCAGCTCCTGTGCACACTGGCCTCATCCTGGCAGGTCAGGTGTCCATGTTCCTCATCTCTCCCATCCATCTTCTCTGCTACAACTTACCCAGATCTTAGCGCCTGGAGATGAGCCTTTTTCTCACTGATCGGCTGTGTGATCACCGGCTCCTGCAAAGAAGGAAACGTGTCCGTCACCGTGGCGGTCAGGGACCATTGAGGACCAGCGGTTGTCACCTGCCACCGAACTCACCTCTTCTATAGGTGTCCTCAGTTTATCTGTGTCTGGGAAAGCTGGGTGACCACAGCGGGATAATCGTCAGGTATTATAAGGACTAACCCCTACATTGCCCTAGACCACCAGGGATACGGCAGGATAATCGCCGGCTATTATAATTGTCTGTGCCGGGTGGAACTTCCGGATAAAACACCAGAAGTGGAAACTGATTAAATTCCCTGATCGTTCTATCACCCAGAGGGCAAACTACAAAGAGCGACGAGCGCAGACCAGACAGCGGCATTACTGCACATGAGATCATAAAGGGAGCCACATATATATGGCCCTGGGGCCCCATATCAGCAGAACAAATGGGCCACAGCCCTCACCAGGCATTATGTAACCCAGCATAGCGCCATATGTACCAGTGTGGCCGTATCTGGTACTACAGCTCCTTCCTATTCTGTAGTTATGTTTATATGCATAGACCATAGATGCATAGGAATCCTAACATTAACCACTACGCTGCCGTAGACCACCAGGGATTCGCACATTAATCCCTATACTGCATTAGATCCTGATATTAACCCCTACACTGCCCTAGACCACTAGGGATACACACATTAAACCCCTCCCTACACTGCCCAAGACCACAGTTAATCCTCACATTAACCCTTAAACAGCCCTAGACCACCTGCAATACTCGGATATAACCCTACATTGCCCTAAACCACAAGTAATACTCATATTAACCCCTACAGGGTCCTAGATGTGGATTATCTGCGGTCCTGTATGTCTCACTGCTTTACAGAGGTTAGGACTCGACATTTTTGCTTCACAAGGTTCTTATTCAGCTTAGATGGATCAACGCCCCAGACTCGAATCCACTTCGATCACCAGGTACAAAAGCTCGGAGGACACATTGCCCGGAGGCAGACGTGTGATGTCAGGTCGTGTAGCCCCAGGGGCAGCCATGTGTAGTCTATGGCACTTGTCAGCTCACATTAGAGGCAGAAGGATGGGACGTGTGTGTCCGTGTGAGGGGCTGCAGCGGAATAAGCAATAACCATAACACAGCGACTCATCTGGAAATGACAGCAGAGGAAGCGGCGCCTGCTGACCGCCCGGACCCACTGGCCTGGCAGACCCCCTGGACCCAAACCAAATATGAACCTCATATACGAGTGACCCAGAAGCAGAAATGATTAAAAAGCAGCTAAAACTTTTACAACTTCACAGAAAAGAATGATTCAAAGACAAAAGGGGCATGTGGGGGCGAGAAGAGAGACAATACACGCTATACAGGACTCCTGCCCCGCAAAGTAGACAAATGACACTGAGACGATTCTACAGCCCCATCTAGAGGACACAGAAGGAACTGCAGGCAGTGTTGTAAATCACTGGTGTAATAACATCATCTATAATGGAGGATCTTAAGACATAGATATTCCAGTGATAATGTTACACAAGACAATAACTAGTTCTGCAACTAGCTAAAAAAATAAATGGCAAAAAACACAAAAGGAGAAGGGGCAGAGTTCAGTGAACCTGCAACCACCACTAGGGGGAGCTCCCAGCATACAGAGTTACAGGATAAGATTCTGTCAGCAGCCCCCACTAGGGGGAGCGCCCTGCATAGATAGATACATGATTAGATTCTGTTTGCAGCCACCACTAGGGGGAGCGTCCTATATACAGAGATACATGGTAAGCTCCCCCTAGTGGTGACTGCAGACAGAACCTTATCATGCATCTCTGTATACAGGGAGCCCCCCCCCTAGTGGTGGCTGCAGACAGAATCTTATCATGTATCTCTGTATACAGGGAGCTCCTCCTAGTGGTGGCTGCAGACAGAATCTTATCATGTATCTCTGTATACAGGGATCTCCCCCTAGTGGTGGCTGCAGACAGAACCTTATCATGTATCTCTGTATACAGGGAGCTCCTCCTAGTGGTGGCTGCAGACAGAATCTTATGTATCTCTGTATACAGGGAGTTCCCCCTAGTGGTGGCTGTAGACAGAATCTTATCATGTATCTCTGTATACAGGGAGCTCCCCCTAGTGGTGGCTGCAGACAGAATCTTATGTATCTCTGTATACAGGGAGTTCCCCCTAGTGGTGGCTGCAGACAGAATCTTATCATGTATCTCTGTATACAGGGAGCTCCCCCTAGTGGTGGCTGCAGACAGAACCTTATCATGTATCTCTGTATACAGGGAGCTCCTCCTAGTGGTGGCTGCAGACAGAATCTTATCATGTATCTCTGTATACAGGGAGCTCCCCCTAGTGGTGGCTGCAGACAGAATCTTATGTATCTCTGTATACAGGGAGCTCCCCCTAGTGGTGGCTGCAGACAGAATCTTAACATGTATCTCTGTATACAGGAAGCTCCCCCTAGTGGTGGCTGCAGACAGAATCTTAACATGTATCTCTGTATACAGGGAGCCCCCCCCCTAGTTGTGGCTGCAGACAGAACCTTATGTATCTCTGTATACAGGGAGCTCCCCCTAGTGGAGGCTGCAGACAGAATCTTACCATGTATCTCTGTATACAGGGATCTCCCCCTAGTGGTGACTGCTAGTAGACATTATTTTAATATGCATGGGGAACAAAAAAAGAGTGAAATAACATTGCCTTTAGGACACATGCACTGATATGATATAGAAGTGACTTTCTATCCCTTGTGAGGAGCCACAGAAAACAACTTAGAAGACAATCGCTTATCTAGCAATTCCCTGATTTAATCACAATTCCTTCCATTAGTTCTCTTCCCTTATATAGGATTCTGTGAAGAGCTGCAAAGTTTCCTGAGGAGAAGTATAAGATGCAGCGATGTGTGATGAGGAGGGCAGGATGAGATCAGTAGCTTCATGGCTACTGAAAACCTACAGATTGACTAAAGTCTGAGGTGAGCAGCTCGTGTCCCCCACACGTCAGGATCCGGGCAAGGCAGCATGAAAGCAGCTCAGACAGGCAGAGATACAGGAGGGTGCAGAGGCATCAGGCAGGGAGTAGAGATACAGGAGGGCGCAGAGGCATCAGGCAGGGAGCAGAGAGACAGGAGGGCGCAGAGGCATCAGGCAGGGAGCAGAGATACAGGAGGGCGCAGAGGCATCAGGCAGGGAGCAGAGAGACAGGAGGGCGCAGAGGCATCAGGCAGGGAGCAGAGATACAGGAGGGCGCAGAGGCATCAGGCAGGGAGCAGAGATACAGGAGGGCGCAGAGGCATCAAGCAGGGAGTAGAGATACAGGAGGGCGCAGAGGCATCAGGCAGGGAGCAGAGATACAGGAGGGCGCAGAGGCATCAGGCAGGGAGCAGAGAGACAGGAGGGCGCAGAGGCATCAGGCAGGGAGCAGAGATACAGGAGGGCGCAGAGGCATCAGGCAGGGAGCAGAGAGACAGGAGGGCGCAGAGGCATCAGGCAGGGAGCAGAGAGACAGGAGGGCGCAGAGGCATCAAGCAGGGAGTAGAGATACAGGAGGGTGCAGAGGCATCAGGCAGGGAGCAGAGAGACAGGAGGGCGCAGAGGCATCAGGCAGGGAGCAGAGAGACAGGAGGGCGCAGAGGCATCAGGCAGGGAGCAGAGATACAGGAGGGCGCAGAGGCATCAGGCAGGGAGCAGAGAGACAGGAGGGCGCAGAGGCATCAGGCAGGGAGCAGAGAGACAGGAGGGCGCAGAGGCATCAGGCAGGGAGTAGAGATACAGGAGGGCGCAGAGGCATCAGGCAGGGAGAAGAGAGACAGGAGGGCGCAGAGGCATCAGGCAGGGAGAAGAGAGACAGGAGGGCGCAGAGGCATCAGGCAGGGAGAAGAGAGACAGGAGGGCGCAGAGGCATCAGGCAGGGAGAAGAGAGACAGGAGGGCGCAGAGGCATCAGGCAGGGAGCAGAGATACAGGAGGGCGCAGAGGCATCAGGCAGGGAGAAGAAAGACAGGAGGGCGCAGAGGCATCAGGCAGGGAGAAGAGAGACAGGAGGGCGCAGAGGCATCAGGCAGGGAGAAGAGAGACAGGAGGGCGCAGAGGCATCAGGCAGGGAGAAGAGAGACAGGAGGGCGCAGAGGCATCAGGCAGGGAGCAGAGAGACAGGAGGGCGCAGAGGCATCAGGCAGGTAGCTGAATACTCACAGTGCGGCTGCTGCTGGATACTGTGCTGCTGCCTCCAGCAGATCCTTATAGCAGAGGAAGGCAGGGGAGGGCAGAGGGTGTGTGTGTGACGTCATGTGCCCAGTACATGCCCCAGTGAGGAGGGGGGTTACCTGGGAAAGTCTCAGGCTGCAGGGACAGCACTGGAACTAATCACCATCATATTAACTATGTCCTTCCTGGAAGCATTCATCAGCCAGCTGCCCATAACAGTGCGTCATCTGCAGATCCCCCATAACAGTGTGTCATCCGCAGATCCCCCATAACAGTGTGTCATCCGCAGATCCCCCATAATAGTGCATCATTCACAGATCCCCCATAACAGGGTGTCATCCGCAGATACCATCATAACAGGGCACCATGCACAGATCCCCCATAACAGCGCGTCATCTACAGATCTCCCTTAACAGCGCGTCATCTACAGATCCCCCATAACACTGCATCATCTACAGATTCCCCATAACACTGCGTCATCTACAAATCCCCCATAACAGCGCGTCATCTACAGATCCCCCATAACAGCGCGTCATCTACAGATCCCCCATAACAGCGCGTCATCTACAGATCCCCCATAACAGCGCGTCATCTACAGATCCCCCATAACAGCGCGTCATCTACAGATCCCCCATAACAGCGCGTCATCTACAGATCCCCATGACAGCGCGTCATCTACAGATCCCCCATAACAGCGCGTCATCTACAGATCCCCCATAACAGCGCGTCATCTACAGATCCCCCATTACAGGGCATCATCTACAGATCCCCCATAACAGCGCGTCATCTACAGATCCCCCATAACAGCGCATCATCTACAGATCCCCCATGACAGCGCGTCATCTACAGATCCCCATGACAGCGCGTCATCTACAGATCCCCCATAACAGCGCGTCATCTACAGATCCCCCATAACAGACCGTCATCTACAGATCCCCCATGCCAGTGCGTCATCTATAGGTCCCCCATAACAGACAGTCATCTACAGATCCCCCATGACAGCGCGTCATCTACAGGTCCCCCATAACAGCGAGTCATCTGCAGATCCCCCATAACAAAACGCCATCTGCAGATCCCCCTATCAGTGCTTCGTCCACAGATTCTCCATAACAGGGCGTCTGCCGCAGATCCCCCATAACAGTGCATCATCCACAGGTCCCTCATAATAGTGCGTCATCTACAGATCCCCCATAACAGCGCGTCATCTACAGATCCCCCATAACAGCGCGTCATCTACAGATCCCCCATAACAGCGCGTCATCTACAGATCCCCATGACAGCGAGTCATCTACAGATCCCCCATAACAGCGCGTCATCTACAGATCCCCCATAACAGCGCGTCATCTACAGATCCCCCATAACAGCGCGTCATCTACAGATCCCCCATAACAGCGCGTCATCTACAGATCCCCCATAACAGCGCGTCATCTACAGATCCCCCATAACAGCGCGTCATCTACAGATCCCCCATAACAGCGCGTCATCTACAGATCCCCATGACAGCGCGTCATCTACAGATCCCCCATAACAGTGCGTCATCTACAGATCCCCCATAACAGACAGTCATCTACAGATCCCCCATGACAGCGCGTCATCTACAGATCCCCCATAACAAAACGCCATCTGCAGATCCCCCTATCAGTGCTTCGTCCACAGATTCTCCATAACCGGGCGTCTGCCGCAGATCCCCCATAACAGTGCATCATCCACAGGTCCCTCATAATAGTGCGTCATCCACAGATCCCGAAAACAGTGCATCATCCACAGATCCCCCATAACAGTGCGTCATCCACAGATCCTCCCATAACGGCGCATCATCCACAGATCCCCCATAACAGTGCATCGTCTGCAGATGCCACATAACAGTGCATCATCCACAGATTTCCCCCATAACAGTTCGTCATCCACAGATTCCGCATAACGGTGTGTGGTATAGTGTGTGGTTGGGGGTCACAGGACTAAAAATGGTCCCCCATCTTCTACAATTAAATGGGTTTTCCCACGAACAAAAGTTCATTTTAGTCAATAGCGCTTGGAATAATAACTTCTTCCACAATTGGATGTGTATAAATAAAATGTTCCTGTGCTGAGATAATCTTATAAATGTTCCCCTGCTGTGTACTGTGTAATGGCTGTGTCTGACTGTGTACAGAACACGGTCTGATCATACCGCAGCTCCTGGGCAGGGGGGGAAGCAAAAGAGAATATACAGATAGGACAGCATGGGATCACAGCTGATTCTTTCTTTGAAGTAAAAAAATCAGCTGTGATGATAATAATAATAATAAGGTGGGTGGCGAAGTGTGGATCCTTCACAAGTGGTGGCAGCGGTGGGATTCTGCGGGGTCCCTCTGGTGCCACTCACCACAAGTGATCCTATGCTGTCCTGTCTGTATACTCTTTTGTTTCCTCCTCTGCCCAGGAGTTGCGGTATGATCAGACTATGTTCCTGCACGGTCAGACACAGCCATTACACAGCACACAGCAGGGGAACATTTATAAGATTATCTCAGCACAGGAACATTTTATCTACACACATCCAATTGTGGAACTTATTATTCCAAGATCTATTGATTAAAATGAACTTTCGTTCGTGGGAAAACGCCTTTAAAGTTTTCACTCATTTTTGACAACTTTTTCACACACTTTGTATTTCATTGTGTCACTCTTTTAGAACCACTGCTTGCTCTCAGTGAATAGAATTATTCGTTCTCATTTTAAAATCATACTTCTCTCAGCTGAGGGTTTGCTACAGTTGTATCCGGTCCAGACAATCCTCTGCCAGCATCAGACATCAGCAGCACAAAGCTCTCCCCTGACAGTTTGTTACAATGTATCAGTCTGCAGATGGGGGATTTTCTGGATTCCCTGCAGTTTGGGGGTCACCGTCTCTTCTTCACTTGTTTTATCTCCCAGTTGATGACGTGACCTCTGATCCCTCAGCGAGCCGCCAATCATGTGATGTGAGATTTAGAAAGAAGCGGCTGATAATGTGACTGCAGATCAAACAGTGCCTGGCTGTGTGCCACAAGGTTGTGCAACCCGCCAGCAATTGGGAAATAAGCCCGCGAACCTGGGAGCACGTGTACGTAGGAACCAAAAATTCATATCCTGGCCCTGTGGACAACAACCTCCATCACTGTGCTCGCCACAGTCGTCCCTCAGGTTTATAGAGGTAGCGAAATACTGCCACATTGTAGGGTCTGTATGATGCCCACCATAGATAGCAGAGGATAGGAGCATCCTGCCTTTAGTGGTGGTGTGTCTGAGAACTGCACAAAATCACCTGCTCTCCACCTGCCCATATTCTATGTATTTAGTCTATTACTCCCTGTTATCAGCCATTACTGGGGAGAGGCGACTGTAGGACAGGCGAGTACAATCTATTACTCCCTGTTATCAACCATTACTGGGGAGAGGCGACTGTAGGACAGGTGAGTACAATCTATTACTCCCTGTTATCAGCCATTACTGGGGGGAGGTGACTGTAGGACAGGAGAGTACAATTACTCCCTGTTATCAGCCATTACTGGGGAGAGGTGACTGTAGGACAGATGACTACAATCTATTACTCCCTGTTATCAGCCATTACTGGGGAGAGGCGACTGTAGGACAGATGACTACAATCTATTACTCCCTGTTATCAGCCATTACTGGGGGGAGGTGACTGTAGGACAGGTGAATACAATCTATTACTCCCTGTTATCAGCCATTACTGGGGAGAGGTGACTGTAGGACGGGTGAATACAATCTATTACTCCCTGTTATCAGCCATTACTGGGGAGAGGTGACTGTAGGACAGGTGACTATAATCTATTACTCCCTGTTATCAGCCATTACTGGGGGGAGATGACTGTAGGACAGGTGAATACAATCTATTACTCCCTGTTATCAGCCATTACTGGGGAGAGGTGACTGTAGGACAGATGACTACAATCTATTACTCCCTGTTATCAGCCATTACTGAGGAGAGGTGACTGTAGAACAGGTGAGTACAATCTATTACTCTCTGTTATCAGCTATTACTGGGGAGAGGTGACTGTAGGACAGATGACTACAATCTATTACTCCCGGTTATCAGCCATTACTGGGGGGAGGTGACTGTAGGACAGGTGACTATAATCTATTACTCCCTGTTATCAGCCATTACTGGGGGGAGGTGACTGTAGGACAGGTGAATACAATCTATTACTCCCTGTTATCAGCCATTACTGGGGAGAGGAGACTGTAAGACAGGTGCCCACAATCAGTTTCTCCCTGCTGAGAGTGGCAGCTGTCTGTGGAGCTCCAGGACTTCCAGGAGGAGGGTCGTCGTCTGCCTCTCTTCTCCCCAGGGAGAGGCAGGCTTACTGGGAGGCCGGCATGGCTTCCCAGCCTCCTATCCCCCGGTCTATGCCGGCGGGGGACAAGGAGCCACAACAACCGGCCCAGGAGGGAGTGAGGAGATCGGGTAGGGTGAAGAAAAACATACCCACCTACTCCAACCCCGAGACGATTCATCGCTCGCCCAGAGAGGGAGACCGGGGCACCCCAGGCCCCAGGAACAAGAGCCCAGCAAGATCCTGGGGGGAGATGAGCTCCAGCGAGTGCACAAGTTCCTTCTCCTCCCGAGTGGTCGCCATGCTGCGAGAGTACGAGGACGCCGGCAAAGCACTAACCCAGCTGAAAGAGGAGCTGAGGGAGGCCCGGGTCCTGAACACCCGGGCGTCCAACAAGGAGAGATCCGCGACCTCCCAGAGGTTTAAAGCCCTCAGAGACGAGGTGGTCAGGTTAGTGCTCCTCCGGGAGGGGATTGAGAAAAGCGCAGGTCCCTTCCTGGAGAGGTTTAAGAACCAGCGGCGGTTCTCAGAAATGAAGGGGTTAAACACCTCAGGAGAACCGCCAGCCGGCGTCCTTAGTGAAGAGGAGGGGGAGGATGAAGAGGTGACTGGAGTCTCAGTTGCTGGAGCCAGTGAGGGACAGAGCCGGAGTTCCAGTGGTCTCCCTGCAGGGCAGAGGACTCCGACTGCAGAGGCTGGAGTGTCGGGGGAAGAGGAAGGAGGACTGCTGAGGGAAATCCGACTGCTGGAGTCTCCAGTGGACCTGACGCGGTTTTCCTTCGGGGAGGACGATCCAGTGGAGGAGAAAAAAAAGAAGAAGAAGAAGACCGGAGGAGCCGCACAGGAGGTGGTGAGTTACAAGTATGTACCAATGTCTGATGTTGCGCCTGCCACCTCCTGTGTAAACCCCACCAAACCTAAAGGCACGGGCTCTGCAGTGGGCTCGAGGCAGAGGCAAGGTGGGGAGAGGAGAAGGACGTCCGGCGATGCTGCCATCTGTGCGGGGAACAGTGCAGGGGGCGAGGCTGTGGAGGTACTCACAGCGCCGGACATAGGAAGTTCTGTGGAGTTTCCCACCCTGCCCTCTGCGGCTAAGCCGGTTATCACCGGGGCCGGGGAGGCCGGGAGGGATGTGAAAAAAACATCCGCCAAGAATACTGGGCGCACTGCTGCGACAGGGGGGCAGTGTGCCCCAGCGCGCAAAAAGGACACTAAGACCCCAAAGTCTGTGGGTGCAGGGCGGGCAGCAGTGCCCAACAAACAGTCTGCCCAGCACAAGGACCAAAATGCTGCAGTAGGGGGGCGGGGCGCTCCAGCAGACGACCTGCAGAAAGCCAGCAGCAACCAAAGGGAAACGGGTGTGGTGCTGCAGGGAAAGGAGTCTCTGGGAGTGCTCCCCTCCCCCGGCCCAGCAGGTGTGAGTGCAGAGACACCAGACACAAGGGAGGAAGGAATGGAGGTGACTGTGGAAGGTGCAGAGAACAGCCGAGGTAATGGGGTGACAAGTAAAGGGAATGGAAGTAGTGGTGCAGTGAATGATGGGAGTAATGGTGGAATGAATGCTGGGAGTAGTGGGAATGATGGGGGTAGTGGTGGAATGAATGCTGGGAGTAATGGGAATGATGGGGGTAGTGGTGGAATGAATGCTGGGAGTAGTGATGCCGCAAATGGTGAGAGTAATAGTGGAGTGAATGGTGGGAGCAGCATTGGTGTTGGTGGGGGGAAGTAGGCGCTGGTCCCGCTGCCCCCCCAGCATTGGCGGGGGCTTCAGCCCAAAGCTATTCAGGAGCTGTCAGTGCTGGGGGTAGTAGTGCGCCCTCGTCTGGTGGCCCTGGGGACGGTGACTTGCAACAGCAGCTCCTGGACGCCCTGAGGAGAGGGGAGAGCTCCATCACTGTAGAGGGGAGGGAGGTTGATCTGTTTTTCTGGATAGAGAGACATGGTCTTTCAGCCTTCCGAGATAGAGGGGCAGAGACTGTCTGGTCTCTGCCGACAACGGGGCAGAGGAGTAACCGTAGGAACGTGGTCCGTCTCCAGTGGGTAAGCAAGGATGCCTGTCCTGATAGGGCAAAGGTGGTTGAGCTCCTGCTGGGGATGGGCTTTGCGGCATATGACATCTTTGCCTTGATTCATCCCTACGGGACCTCCTACTTCGATGTCAGCTTCGTGAGACCGGAGGGCCTTGAGCTTTTCTGGTCTCGCCATGAGCTGGCTCGGAGTCGCCCCGAATGGCATGGTCTCTTTCCCCTGGCAATAACTCGCCAAGATTCAGTCAGGAAAGTGACCGTTTTGACTAGTAACGAGTCGCTTTCCTGTATGGACATTACCACCTGGGTGAGTCGATACGGAGAGGTCACCAATATTCCCGAAAAGAATCTGGATGACCATGGTATCTGGTCAGGGGCCTGGACCTTCATGGTGAAATTGAAGGTTTGTTACCCATATCCCCTCCTCAGCCTTTTTGGGGAGGGATAGGATCTTGATTTTCTACCGGGGGCAGCCTAAGGTCTGTCACAGGTGCGGTAGCCCCACACACTTCAGTGCGCAGTGTACCACCCAGAAATGCGCACTGTGTGGGGACCTCGGTCATCTTGCTGCTGCCTGTCGCAGGATTAGGTGTAACTTGTGTGGTGACCTCGGTCACCCGTTCAGTCGCTGTCCGCGTTCCTTCGCCAATGCGGTCCTGAAAGCGGCGAGTGCGGGACAGGCGAAAGCTGGAACTAATCTTGCCGGTGAAGGGACCAGTAGGGGCGGGGGAGGCAGGGAACCGGTGAGGAGCAAGCTGCCGCCATCCACCATCAGGCGGCAGGAGAAGCGCCGTGGGGACAGGGGGCAGGGAGTAATGTCCCTAAACTCTGACCCAGGTACTTCACTTGCAGCTGAGGATCCTAAAGACAGCGAATTGAGCGAGGAAGTCAAGAGACTTGAAAGGGAAGAGCGAGAGGACGCCACGTCTTCCCAGGAACCCTCTTCTGGTGACAGTCTTGATGAGGGAGAGGGGGAGTGGTCACAGAAAAAGAAAAAGGGTAACAGGAAAACGGCCAGAGGTAGGAGGGGGACCAGGTCTCGAGCTGCCTCTTTGGAGTGCGACCCCTCTGACTCTCTGGCCGTGATCCAGGCGCCATTGGAGGGTTCAGCCGCCCCCCCTCTGGTGGATCTCTCCAACCGGTTCGGGGCTCTCCAGGACCTCCCTCTGGAGGGGGGAAGTGGGGACCCGGGGCCGGAGGTTGCGGACAAGGTGGTTGGGGCTCAGGAGATGGCTGGGTCTTCCTCTCGGGGGGCAAATACAAAGCCCTCTGGGGGGACGACTAACCCAGGACCACCAGACGAGGGCAAGAATGTATGTAAGGAGAGAATGGACGAGTCTGTTTGTCTTAAGCGCACTAAAAACCCGTCATTATCAGAGGAAGAGGTTGGGACTGTCAGTGGTGGGAAGAAAAAGGCTATCTAATTCAATCAATCATGATGGCGGCACCCACCCCGTTGACGCTAGCAACTATTAACGTTTGCAGCATAAAGTCAGATGCGGCAAGGTACACGGCCTTTCATTTTCTCGGCCAACTTGACGCCGACATTTTGTTTTTGCAGGAGACCAGGTTGACCGATATATCAACCTTGCATAAAGCAAGGCGGGAGTGGAGGCATGGACCCTCCTACTGGTCTCTTGCGGCCGAGCCGTATAGCGGGGTGGCGGTCCTTTTTAAGACCGCAGCGGTTGAATGCAGACGAGTGATCGAATTAGAAATGGGGAGATGCTTGATCCTAGATGTCTCCATGGGGGGACAAGAGCTTCGGCTCATTAACATCTACGGTCCCCAGTCCAAGTGGGACCGCAAATGTCTCTTCCTGAAGATCAAACCTTTTTTATTTTCAAGTCGGCAGGTGGTCTTCGGAGGGGATTTCAACAACGTCACGAGATCCTGTGATAGAGGAGGTTCCGGAGACCGGCTGGCTTATGACTGCGTCGCGTTAAACAGGATAGTGAGTGAGGCTCGCCTGGTGGATGTCCACATCCGGCACAACCCGGGCGACACGGGTTTCACCTTTTTTAGAGGTAGTCAGTGCAGGTCTAGGCTAGATAGGTTTTATTTGAAGGAGGAGGCCGTCTCTTCACCGTTGTCGGTTGTGGAGGTGGAGTTCTCCGATCACTGTTTGATTATGTTTTCTCTGAACGTTACAGAGACTCCTCGGATGGGAAGAGGCTATTGGAAGCTGAATTCGTCACTCCTTGAGGAAGAAGCTGTAAGACGGTCTTTTGAGGAATTCTTTCAGAGCCAGGTACCATTGCTGGGCCTAAGTAACACTAAGTCAGAGTGGTGGGAGATGTTCAAACATCGGGTGGCGAGATTCTTCCGGCAGCTCTCGAACCTCAGAAGCCTGAACAGGGATCGCCTGTATCAGAGCCTGAGGAGGAAACTCGAGCATCTTGTCTCGACTGGAGGTAGCCGTGAGGAGATCTCCAGAGTGAAGTTCTTGCTGAAGAGGTGTCAGTACGATAGGCACGCATCTTTGGTTTTCGAGAGGGACTACGGGAAGTACTGCTCGCCCGACCCTTACAGAAACTGTAAGATGTCAGTGAATAGTAAGATAGTGACGGGGCTGGTGGACAGTACGGGGTCCCTGAGAAGGTCCAGATCAGGGATCTTGGAGGTCGTCAGTTCCTACTACTCGCACCTCTTGGGAAGGAGGGAGCTGGATCGTGACGGGATGTCGGTTTTCCTGGCTGAATCCGTTCCTGAGCCAGGGGCTGACCTCTCGCTGGGCGATTTGGCAGAAACGATCAAAGAAGAGGAAGTGAGACTGGCGATCGATGGGCTTAGGCCCAAAAAGTCGCCAGGTCCGGATGGCTTAACATCCGAGTTCTTTAGGACCTTTAGGGACTCTTTGGTCCCCCTCTTGACTCAGGTGTTTAACGAGTGTCTCTCCTCGGGCACTCTGCCGAGATCATTAAGGAGGTCAGCTTTGATCATTTTGTCAAAGGGTAAGGATTCGTCACGCATTGAGAACTGGCGTCCCATAGCACTTCTCAATGTGGACAGGAAGATTTTGGCTAAGATACTTTTCAACAGGCTGGTGAAGTTTGCACCCCGGCTCCTTTCGGAGGTTCAGCACTGTTGCGTTCCTGGCCGTAGCACTTTTAGTGCTGTTCTAGGTGTCCGAGAGGCCGTGGAGCAAGGCAGGGCGGGCCTTTGGAAGGGGTTCTTGCTGACCCTGGATCAGGCAAAAGCCTTTGATCGGGTTAACCACGAGTACCTCTGGTCCACTCTTTTGAGGTATGGTCTGCCTGGAGGGTTTGTGGACTGGCTTAAGACCTTGTATGCAGGGGCTGAGACTTTCCCTCTGGTGAATGGGTGGATTGGACGACCTTTCGGGGTAGGATCCGGTGTCCGTCAGGGCTGTCCTCTTAGCCCTTTGCTTTACGCGTTTGCGATCGATCCCTTCCTCAGAAGGATCGATTGTGGACCGTTGGCGGGGGTGCGGATGGGCGGGGCGGCGCCGGAGGCTATCCTGAGGGTGGTGGCCTACGCGGACGATGTCACCGTCTTTGTTTCTTCGCAAGAGGAGGCAGCGGCGGTGATGTCAGAAGTGGAGCGCTACTCGGAGGCATCCGGGTCCAAGGTCAACCAGGATAAGTGTGAGAGTCTCTGGCTGGGAGGCGGAGATCCCGGGTTTGATCTTCCGGACACCCTCCCCGAACCCCAAGAACATGCCAAAGTCCTGGGCATCGAATTCGGCCAGGGTGATTACCCCACGAAAAACTGGGAAGGCAGAATAAAAGGTGTCGCCCAAAGAGTGGACCAATGGAGGGGTTGGTCTTTGACCCTGAGGGAAAGGGTTGGCCTGTGCAAGGCTTTCCTGCTCCCCTTGCTAATCTACCTGGGCAGCGTCTGTGTCTTGCCAGAGCCTCTCTGGACACGGGTCTACAGTCTGTTCTTCCAGATGTTATGGGGGAACAGACTGAACCTAGTCAAGCGGGAGGTCACTTACCGCACGAGGAGACTAGGGGGTTTGAATATGGTGAACCCCGTGGTGTTCCTAGTGAACACCTTCTTGAAAGTGAATGTGGCAAACCTCTGGAAAGAGAGGGCTCCTCCGTGGGTATTCTCCTGCAAGGGATGGTTTCAGCCTTTCTTCCAGGAATGGGAGACAGGGGGAAGAGTGAAGGATCTCCGCACACCACACGGGCATCTCCCGGCTTACGTTACCCCGGTTCTGAAAATGATCCGCCGGTGGGGTCTGGGAATGTGGGAGGTGAGATCCCTCCCGAGGAAACTCCTCGATATGAGGGTCATGCTTTCTCATTTTCAGAGTCCATTGGTCCTCAAAGACTGCCCAAGTCGGGATCTGGAGGTTGGGTTGAGTTTGTTAAATTCTAGCAGGATCCCCGAGAAGTACTGGGACTTGACTTGGCGCTGCTTCCATGGTAAGCTGTATGTGAGGGACAATTTGAAGTACAGGAGCTCCGAGGACAGGAATTGCCCCCGTGAGGCTTGTGCTAACGTGCTGGAAAGCATGGAGCACTTCCTGCTTCATTGTCCCTTTAATACAGAGGTGTACAACAGGGTGGGGGCTTCCATTGGTTGGCCGCGGCTGGCTACTCTGTCCTACGCCGGGTGGGCCTATGGAGTGTTCGGAGACCTTGGGAGAAGGGACCGAGACACTTTATTCATAGTCAGCGCAGTGGTCAGGTATTTCACGTGGAACGCACGAGTTTTAGTCTCGACGCAGAGTAAAATCCTCCATGTAGATGAAGTCTGTAGTAACATCCTAGGTGACCTGGTGAAGGTACGTTCTCTGGAGTATGAAGGACTGGGTGTCCGGAGGGCGGCCCGTCTCTGGAGGGGCTTTTCCTTCAGGGTGCCTTAGTCCGGTAGTACTCCTATATCCTGGTGGTGGGCTGATGTCTTTCCACCCTAGATTTTTGTTTTGTATTTCTGTCTCCTGAATAGAAGGTTTTCCGGCATCGAACTTGAGCCTTGGATGGTGAGTGTGTAGGTTGTGTTCTGTATATATTGTATATAATGTATAATAGGGGGTTTTAGTTAGGTTGGGTGGGGGATTTGGGGGGGGGTTCTTCATCAGCGGTGATAAGAGGACTGATCTGGCCTGGTCCAGGCCCCGCCTGGGGAAAAACTTTGGGGCCTGATCCTAGCTCGGAGTAATCCTGAACTTTGTGGCCAGAGCTGGATCAGGGGTGGTGGGATAGTTAGTGTAGGGCTGTGTTTTATATATATATTAAAAATTAAAAAAAATATATAAAATATAAAAAAAAAAAAAAAAAAAAAATTGTCCATGTCACTATTGTATATATTGTTATTTTTGGTTTTCTGTGGTGTGAATGAGGTGCGGTAAGGGGGTGACTAAGGTCAGGCAGTGGGACCAGTAGGTTAGTGTTAGTTCCCGGTTGTATATGTGTTATATTAGGTTTAGTGTTTTATTGTATATAATCTTGTATATAGGACGGTGTTTTATGTGTATATAGGACGGTGTGAGCGTTGTATGGGATTGTATATAGTAGGATGAATGAAGCTGGGCCGGGGGTTTTATAGGTTTTATAGTATTTATTTCTTCTCTATGTATATATTCCTGGGGTGATGGTGATTTTGTTCTTTCTCTGTAGGTCGGATCTTCTATTTCTGTGATTTGTGTCGGGTTTTTGTCGTCTTGTTCTGCAGTTTTGTTCTTATGTTTTGTGTCCTGTAATGTTTTCTTCTATAAATAAAAAAGACCTACAATCTATTAGTCCCTGGTATCAGCCATTACTGGGGGGAGGTGACTGTAGGACAGGTGCCCACAATCAGTTTCTCCCTGCTGAGAGTGGCAGCTGTCTGTGGAGCTCCAGGACTTCCAGGAGGAGGGTCGTCGTCTGCCTCTCTTCTCCCCAGGGAGAGGCAGGCTTACTGGGAGGCCGGCATGGCTTCCCAGCCTCCTATCCCCCGGTCTATGCCGGCGGGGGACAAGGAGCCACAACAACCGGCCCAGGAGGGAGTGAGGAGATCGGGTAGGGTGAAGAAAAACATACCCACCTACTCCAACCCCGAGACGATTCATCGCTCGCCCAGAGAGGGAGACCGGGGCACCCCAGGCCCCAGGAACAAGAGCCCAGCAAGATCCTGGGGGGAGATGAGCTCCAGCGAGTGCACAAGTTCCTTCTCCTCCCGAGTGGTCGCCATGCTGCGAGAGTACGAGGACGCCGGCAAAGCACTAACCCAGCTGAAAGAGGAGCTGAGGGAGGCCCGGGTCCTGAACACCCGGGCGTCCAACAAGGAGAGATCCGCGACCTCCCAGAGGTTTAAAGCCCTCAGAGACGAGGTGGTCAGGTTAGTGCTCCTCCGGGAGGGGATTGAGAAAAGCGCAGGTCCCTTCCTGGAGAGGTTTAAGAACCAGCGGCGGTTCTCAGAAATGAAGGGGTTAAACACCTCAGGAGAACCGCCAGCCGGCGTCCTTAGTGAAGAGGAGGGGGAGGATGAAGAGGTGACTGGAGTCTCAGTTGCTGGAGCCAGTGAGGGACAGAGCCGGAGTTCCAGTGGTCTCCCTGCAGGGCAGAGGACTCCGATTGCAGAGGCTGGAGTGTCGGGGGAAGAGGAAGGAGGACTGCTGAGGGAAATCCGACTGCTGGAGTCTCCAGTGGACCTGACGCGGTTTTCCTTCGGGGAGGACGATCCAGTGGAGGAGAAAAAAAAGAAGAAGAAGAAGACCGGAGGAGCCGCACAGGAGGTGGTGAGTTACAAGTATGTACCAATGTCTGATGTTGCGCCTGCCACCTCCTGTGTAAACCCCACCAAACCTAAAGGCACGGGCTCTGCAGTGGGCTCGAGGCAGAGGCAAGGTGGGGAGAGGAGGACGACGTCCGGCGATGTTGCCATCTGTGCGGGGAACAGTGCAGGGGGCGAGGCTGTGGAGGTACTCACAGCGCCGGACATAGGAAGTTCTGTGGAGTTTCCCACCCTGCCCTCTGCGGCTAAGCCGGTTATCACCGGGGCCGGGGAGGCCGGGAGGGATGTGAAAAAAACATCCGCCAAGAATACTGGGTGCACTGCTGCGACAGGGGGGCAGTGTGCCCCAGCGCGCAAAAAGGACACTAAGACCCCAAAGTCTGTGGGTGCAGGGCGGGCAGCAGTGCCCAACAAACAGTCTGCCCAGCACAAGGACCAAAATGCTGCAGTAGGGGGGCGGGGCGCTCCAGCAGACGACCTGCAGAAAGCCAGCAGCAACCAAAGGGAAACGGGTGTGGTGCTGCAGGGAAAGGAGTCTCTGGGAGTGCTCCCCTCCCCCGGCCCAGCAGGTGTGAGTGCAGAGACACCAGACACAAGGGAGGAAGGAATGGAGGTGACTGTGGAAGGTGCAGAGAACAGCCGAGGTAATGGGGTGACAAGTAAAGGGAATGGAAGTAGTGGTGCAGTGAATGATGGGAGTAATGGTGGAATGAATGCTGGGAGTAGTGGGAATGATGGGGGTAGTGGTGGAATGAATGCTGGGAGTAGTGGGAATGATGGGGGTAGTGGTGGAATGAATGCTGGGAGTAGTGATGCCGCAAATGGTGAGAGTAATAGTGGAGTGAATGGTGGGAGCAGCATTGGTGTTGGTGGGGGGGAAGTAGGCGCTGGTCCCGCTGCCCCCCCAGCATTGGCGGGGGCTTCAGCCCAAAGCTATTCAGGAGCTGTCAGTGCTGGGGGTAGTAGTGCGCCCTCGTCTGGTGGCCCTGGGGACGGTGACTTGCAACAGCAGCTCCTGGACGCCCTGAGGAGAGGGGAGAGCTCCATCACTGTAGAGGGGAGGGAGGTTGATCTGTCTTTCTGGATAGAGAGACATGGTCTTTCAGCCTTCCGAGATAGAGGGGCAGAGACTGTCTGGTCTCTGCCGACAACGGGGCAGAGGAGTAACCGTAGGAACGTGGTCCGTCTCCAGTGGGTAAGCAAGGATGCCTGTCCTGATAGGTCGAAGGTGGTTGAGCTCCTGCTGGGGATGGGCTTTGCGGCATATGACATCTTTGCCTTGATCCATCCCTACGGGACCTCCTACTTCGATGTCAGCTTCGTGAGACCGGAGGGCCTTGAGCTTTTCTGGTCTCGCCATGAGCTGGCTCGGAGTCGCCCCGAATGGCATGGTCTCTTTCCCCTGGCAATAACTCGCCAAGATTCAGTCAGGAAAGTGACCGTTTTGACTAGTAACGAGTCGCTTTCCTGTATGGACATTACCACCTGGGTGAGTCGATACGGAGAGGTCACCAATATTCCCGAAAAGAATCTGGATGACCATGGTATCTGGTCAGGGGCCTGGACCTTCATGGTGAGATTGAAGGTTTCGGGAAACACTGTTACCCATATCCCCTCCTCAACCTTTTTGGGGAGGGATAGGATCTTGATTTTCTACCGGGGGCAGCCTAAGGTCTGTCACAGGTGCGGTAGCCCCACACACTTCAGTGCGCAGTGTACCACCCAGAAATGCGCACTGTGTGGGGACCTCGGTCATCTTGCTGCTGCCTGTCGCAGGATTAGGTGTAACTTGTGTGGTGACCTCGGTCACTCGTTCAGTCGCTGTCCGCGTTCCTTCGCCAATGCGGTCCTGAAAGCGGCGAGTGCTGGACAGGCGCAAGCTGGAACTAATCTTGCCAGTGAAGGGACCAGTAGGGGCGGGGGAGGCAGGGAACCGGTGAGGAGCAAGCTGCCGCCATCCACCATCAGGCGGCAGGAGAAGCGCCGTGGGGACGGGGGGCAGGGAGTAATGTCCCTAAACTCTGACCCAGGTACTTCACTTGCAGCTGAGGATCCTAAAGACAGCGAATTGAGCGAGGAAGTCAAGAGACTTGAAAGGGAAGAGCGAGAGGACACCACGTCTTCCCAGGAACCCTCTTCTGGTGACAGTCTTGATGAGGGAAAGGGGGAGTGGTCACAGAAAAAGAAAAAGGGTAACAGGAAAACGGCCAGAGGTAGGAGGGGGACCAGGTCTCGAGCTGCCTCTTTGGAGTGCGACCCCTCTGACTCTCTGGCCGTGATCCAGGCGCCATTGGAGGGTTCAGCCGCCCCCCCTCTGGTGGATCTCTCCAACCGGTTCGGGGCTCTCCAGGACCTCCCTCTGGAGGGGGGAAGTTGGGACCCGGGGCCGGAGGTTGCGGACAAGGTGGTTGGGGCTCAGGAGATGGCTGGGTCTTCCTCTCGGGGGGCAAATACAAAGCCCTCTGGGGGGACGACTAACCCAGGACCACCAGACGAGGGCAAAAATGTATGTAAGGAGAGAATGGACGAGTCTGTTTGTCTCAAGCGCACTAAAAACCCGTCATTATCAGAGGAAGAGGTTGGGACTGTCAGTGGTGGGAAGAAAAAGGCTATCTAATTCAATCAATCATGATGGCGGCACCCACCCCGTTGACGCTAGCAACTATTAACGTTTGCAGCATAAAGTCAGATGCGGCAAGGTACACGGCCTTTCATTTTCTCGGCCAACTTGACGCCGACATTTTGTTTTTGCAGGAGACCAGGTTGACCGATATATCAACCTTGCATAAAGCAAGGCGGGAGTGGAGGCATGGACCCTCCTACTGGTCTCTTGCGGCCGAGCCGTATAGCGGGGTGGCGGTCCTTTTTAAAACCGCAGCGGTTGAATGCAGACGAGTGATCGAATTAGAAATGGGGAGATGCTTGATCCTAGATGTCTCCATGGGGGGACAAGAGCTTCGGCTCATTAACATCTACGGTCCCCAGTCCAAGTGGGACCGCAAATGTCTCTTCCTGAAAATCAAACTTTTTTTATTTTCGAGTCGGCAGGTGGTCTTCGGAGGGGATTTCAACAACGTCACGAGATCCTGTGATAGAGGAGGTTCCGGAGACCAGCTGGCTTATGACTGCGTCGCGTTAAACAGGATAGTGAGTGAGGCTCGCCTGGTGGATGTCCACATCCGGCACAACCCTGGCGACACGGGTTTCACCTTTTTTAGAGGTAGTCAGTGCAGGTCTAGGCTAGATAGGTTTTATTTGAAGGAGGAGGCCGTCTCTTCACCGTTGTCGGTTGTGGAGGTGGAGTTCTCCGATCACTGTTTGATTATGTTTTCTCTGAACGTTACAGAGACTCCTCGGATGGGAAGAGGCTATTGGAAGCTGAATTCGTCACTCCTTGAGGAAGAAGCTGTAAGACGGTCTTTTGAGGAATTCTTTCAGAGCCAGGTACCATTGCTGGGCCTAAGTAACACTAAGTCAGAGTGGTGGGAGATGTTCAAACATCGGGTGGCGAGATTCTTCCGGCAGCTCTCGAACCTCAGAAGCCTGAACAGGGATCGCCTGTATCAGAGCCTGAGGAGGAAACTTGAGCATCTTGTCTCGACTGGAGGTAGCCGTGAGGAGATCTCCAGAGTAAAGTCCTTGCTGAAGAGGTGTCAGTACGATAGGCACGCATCTTTGGTTTTCGAGAGGGACTACGGGAAGTACTGCTCGCCCGACCCTTACAGAAACTGTAAGATGTCAGTGAATAGTAAGATAGTGACGGGGCTGGTGGACAGTACGGGGTCCCTGAGAAGGTCCAGATCAGGGATCTTGGAGGTCGTCAGTTCCTACTACTCGCACCTCTTGGGAAGGAGGGAGCTGGATCGTGACGGGATGTCTGTTTTCCTGGCTGAATCTGTTCCTGAGCCAGGGGCTGACCTCTCGCTGGGCGGTTTGGCAGAAGCGATCAAAGAAGAGGAAGTGAGACTGGCGATCGATGGGCTTAGGCCCAAAAAGTCGCCAGGTCCGGATGGCTTAACATCCGAGTTCTTTAGGACCTTTAGGGACTCTTTGGTCCCCCTCTTGACTCAGGTGTTTAACGAGTGTCTCTCCTCGGGCACTCTGCCGAGATCATTAAGGAGGTCAGCTTTGATCATTTTGTCAAAGGGTAAGGATCCGTCACGCATTGAGAACTGGCGTCCCATAGCACTTCTCAATGTGGACAGGAAGATTTTGGCTAAGATACTTTTCAACAGGCTGGTGAAGTTTGCACCCCGGCTCCTTTCGGAGGTTCAGCACTGTTGCGTTCCTGGCCGTAGCACTTTTAGTGCTGTTCTAGGTGTCCGAGAGGCCGTGGAGCAAGGCAGGGCGGGCCTTTGGAAGGGGTTCTTGCTGACCCTGGATCAGGCAAAAGCCTTTGATCGGGTTAACCACGAGTACCTCTGGTCCACTCTTTTGAGGTATGGTCTGCCTGGAGGGTTTGTGGACTGGCTTAAGACCTTGTATGCAGGGGCTGAGACTTTCCCTCTGGTGAATGGGTGGATTGGACGACCTTTCGGGGTAGGATCCGGTGTCCGTCAGGGCTGTCCTCTTAGCCCTTTGCTTTACGCGTTTGCGATCGATCCCTTCCTCAGAGGGATCGATTGTGGACCGTTGGCGGGGGTGCGGATGGGCGGGGCGGCGCCGGAGGCTATCCTGAGGGTGGTGGCCTACGCGGACGATGTCACCGTCTTTGTTTCTTCGCAAGAGGAGGCAGCGGCGGTGATGTCAGAAGTGGAGCGCTACGCGGAGGCATCCGGGTCCAAGGTCAACCAGGATAAGTGTGAGAGTCTCTGGCTGGGAGGCGGAGATCCCGGGTTTGATCTTCCGGACACCCTCCCCGAACCCCAAGAACATGCCAAAGTCCTGGGCATCGAATTCGGCCAGGGTGATTACCCCACGAAAAACTGGGAAGGCAGAATCAAAGGTGTCGCCCAAAGAGTGGACCAATGGAGGGGTTGGTCTTTGACCCTGAGGGAAAGGGTTGGCCTGTGCAAAGCTTTCCTGCTCCCCTTGCTAATCTACCTGGGCAGCGTCTGTGTCTTGCCAGAGCCTCTCTGGACACGGGTCTACAGTCTGTTCTTCCAGATGTTATGGGGGAACAGACTGAACCTAGTCAAGCGGGAGGTCACTTACCGCACGAGGAGACTAGGGGGTTTGAATATGGTGAACCCCGTGGTGTTCCTAGTGAACACCTTCTTGAAAGTGAACGTGGCAAACCTCTGGAAAGAGAGGGCTCCTCCGTGGGTATTCTGCAAGGGATGGTTTCAGCCTTTCTTCCAGGAATGGGAGACAGGGGGAAGAGTGAAGGATCTCCGCACACCACACGGGCATCTCCCGGCTTACGTTACCCCGGTTCTGAAAATGATCCGCCGGTGGGGTCTGGGAATGTGGGAGGTGAGGTCCCTCCCGAGGAAACTCCTCGATATGAGGGTCTTGCTTTCTCATTTTCAGAGTCCATTGGTCCTCAAAGACTGCACAAGTCGGGATCTGGAGGTTGGGTTGAGTTTGTTAAATTCTAGCAGGATCCCCAAGAAGTACTGGGACTTGACTTGGCGCTGCTTCCATGGTAAGCTGTATGTGAGGGACAATTTGAAGTACAGGAGCTCCGAGGACAGGAATTGCCCCCGTGAGGCTTGTGCTAACGTGCTGGAAAGCATGGAGCACTTCCTGCTTCATTGTCCCTTTAATACAGAGGTGTACAACAGGGTGGGGGCTTCCATTGGTTGGCCGCGGCTGGCTACTCTGTCCTACGCCGGGTGGGCCTATGGAGCGTTCGGAGACCTTGGGAGAAGGGACCGAGACACTTTATTCATAGTCAGCGCAGTGGTCAGGTATTTCACGTGGAACGCACGAGTTTTAGTCTCGACGCAGAGTAAAATCCTCCATGTGGATGAAGTCTGTAGGAACATCCTAGGTGACCTGGTGAAGGTACATTCTCTGGAGTATGAAAGACTGGGTGCCCGGAGGGCGGCCCGTCTCTGGAGGGGCTTTTCCTTCAGGGTGCCTTAGTCCGGTAGTACTCCTATATCCTGGTGGTGGGCTGATGTCTTTCCACCCTAGATTTTTGTTTTGTATTTCTGTCTCCTGGATAGAAGGTTTGCTGGCATCGAACTTGAGCCTTGGATGGTGAGTGTGTAGGTTGTGTTCTGTATATATTGTATATAATGTATAATAGGGGGTTTTAGTTAGGTTGGGTGGGAGATTTGGGGGGGGGGGGGGGGTTCTTCATCAGCGGTGATAAGAGGACTGATCTGGCCTGGTCCAGGCCCCGCCTGGGGAAAAACTTTGGGGCCTGATCCTAGCTCGGAGTAATCCTGAACTTTGTGGCCAGAGCTGGATCAGGGGTGGCGGGATAGTTAGTGTAGGTCTGTGTTTTATGTATATATATTAAAAATTAAAAAAATATATAAAATAAAAAAAAAAAAAAAATTGTTCATGTCACTATTGTGTATATTGTTATTTTTGGTTTTCTGTGGTGTGAATGAGGTGCAGTAAGGGGGTGACTAAGGTCAGGCAGTGGGACCAGTAGGTTAGTGTTAGTTCCCGGTTGTATATACGGTATATTAGGTTTAGTGTTTTATTGTATATAATCTTGTATATAGCACGGTGTTTTATGTGTATATAGGACGGTGTGAACGTTGTGTGGGATTGTATATAGTAGTATGAATGAAGCTGGGCCGGGGGTTTTATAGGTTTTATAGTATTTATTTCTTGTATATGTATATATTCCTGGGGTGATGGTGATTTTGTTCTTTCTCTGTAGGTCGGATCTTCTATTTCTGTTTAGATTTATTTTGTTTCTATTTTCTGTGATTTGTGTCGGGTTTTTGTCGTCTTGTTCTTATGTTTTGTGTCCTGTAATGTTCTTCTTTTATAAATAAAAAAGACCTACAATCTATTACTCCCTGTTACCAGCCATTACTGGGGAGAGGTGACTGTAGGACAGGTGAGTACAATCTATTACTTCCTGTTATCAGCCATTACTGGGGAGAGGTGACTGTAGGACAGGTGAGTACAATCTATTACTCCCTGTTATCAGCCATTACTGGGGAGAGGAGACTGTAGGACAGGTGAGTACAATCTATTACTCCCTGTTATCAGCCAATTCTTGGGAGAGGCGACTGTAGTGTTCTTTTACGGGATGAGTGACATGAAGTGCAGTAACTTCCCCACTATTCTCACTACAACCCCCCTCATTGTAGTTACGGATGATACATTGTGTCTTTCGCTGTTGTCCTGAGTCAAGGCCGCTCTTGTTTGCCGCCGCTGTCATATGACTTCACCTGAGAGGGGCACAGACATGTCAGCAAGTTACGACAGCGCTGGAGCAGCCCCAGCATAACCTTCAGACCCATCACTACCCCCATCATGTACCATAACCAGATCACTGTTTCTCTCACGTTGTGCTTCTCTGGACGCTGTGGATCGGCCTCGTGTGAGACTCCGGCATCTGATAATCTGGAGCCTTCACACCAAGCAGAAATTGCTGTTGATCTTCCGGACCACTATGTAGGACAATGCAATAATCTGGAATAACATTTAATTTACGCCGGATTAAAGGAATTTTATTGTGTAATGAAAAATGATGCACCTTCTCTATAGCTTCTGGGTTTATCACTGTTTTTTTTAATGATCTCTGCTTGCTGCCACTGAATGGAAACAACTGAAAACCTTAACAGACTATATATTATTCACAGCTGCAGGGTTGTCCCAGTGTATCAGTGAAGGCCAACCACAGAAGCCCTTACCTCTCAGGTGTGAGTGGAATGAGACCTCCAGTCACCCCATTAATCACGGTGATCGCTTTGCTGTAAACAGCAGCTGCGCAGTCCTCGCCCCAAATTCTCAGGTGTTAGGTGGGGGGCCGGAGGGGGGACGTGATGTTCCGGATACCACGAGGCAGCGGCTGTCACTTCCTATTAGCAGCGATCCGGCACAGTGATCATATTGGGATAATTACAAGACCGGCTTCTGCAGGCGCTTATGTAACCAGGAATCTGCAGGTTTAAGGCCAAAAATCTGTGGCCGCTAAGTGACCCCCAAAACAAACAGCGGGGTGCAACCACAAGGTAGCGGGGCACACTGCGACCAATGATCAGTTTGCTGTCAGTGAATGAAAAAATTGCTGACAGACAGCTGAAAGTTTGTTACAGTTGCATCCTGTCTGACACATTGTAACAAACTAGCACATGACTAAGATTTTTGGTGTTTGGGTCACAGAGGATTGCAACAAACCCTCAGCTGTGAGATGTATTCAGTCAGGAGCAATTTTAATCTCTTGCCAGAAATCAGAGATCTTAAAAATGGGAAGAAATTTAACACAAAATACAATAATTATCTCAATGGGCTGAAGGGAGTGGTGGGGGTTATCTGGGATAAAACATGATTTGTGTGACTGACGAGGGTCCGACCCCTGGGGAACCCACCTATCAGTGGATCGGTATGATATGAATAGACCATCAGTATGCGTAATGATCTGAGATTCATTATTCTGACACACAGTTCCAAATTCACTGCAGTTACATGAAAAAGTTATCACTACTGGCAAGGACCACTAGGGGGAGCGCACCACATCCCGCTTTATCTATGCAGCCCAATAATACTGTAACTTCTCTTATTCTCCAGTCACATCTAGAGCTGGAGAGCAGTGCATTGTGGGAGCCGACATGACTTGTGCTTCTGCTTTGGAGGTGACTAGAGTAGATGTAACTCAGCACAAGCTTTTACTAGTAGAGGGTCCTGTAAATGCAGCCAATCAGACCAGCAGATAATAAGAGTCGGGGTTCGGGGGTTTCTGGTAGTCGTTTTATTTCCAGCAGTACGGCAGTTCTCAGAACTGAATGGCATATTGTATCATGCGGATGGCAACTTCTAGAAGCTTCTCTGTGCCAGATAACAGTCAGAGTGCAGGTGTCAGGGTACACGGGCCCGGCCTCTACCACAGAGATGCAGAAAGGGGAGCGCTCTACGGATACACAATGAAACGCACAAGACGCAGGGGCCTCTGAGTAATGGCACACTCCTGGCCTCTTCAGCCCCACCTCCTGGCTCCGTGGGGGCGGTGCGCAGTCCTCGTTGGCACAGGAACACTGAACAGCAGAGTTTTTACATCTTACGGTTTATGGCACGTGGATAGTTATCGGGGGAAGGGATGAGCGCGGCCACTCCGGAACATGGAGAATAAAATAGATCTATACATTTTGGCAGTAATTTCATAGATAGATTTTTTTTTTAAATCTCTAAAAATAACATAAAAGTGGAAAAACAAAACCGGTGACGAGACATAAAACAGCGCAAAAGTCTGAACATGTAACAGCCGTGGCGAAGGCATCGCCTCCTGTGTACATGGGGGGAAGGGTGCAGTGCACATTATGGGGGGACGGGGTTAATAGTTTCTATGTTTTATACTTTTTACATTCTGTAGATTAGGATACTTTTTTTTATTCCTTTCTGTAGACGACAAGACACGAGGATAACGCTAAAGCTTGGAGACGCCACCAGTGCTGACAATAATATACTGTCCACCGAGACTAAGAACCTACGGGAAGCTCGAGAGGTCAATGCCGCGCTAAAACACTAACAATAGCCACACTGTAATGGAGGGGCCGGCAAGGGGAGGAGTTAAAGGGGCACTCCAGCCTTCATGTCACTCTGTGTTATATTTTAGGAAAGGACCCAAGTAGCGATTTCCTAATATATTGTTAGTAACAGATTTGCTCCCGTCAGCTGTGAGAGCGAAGCAAACGTAGACCGGGAGGATCGTCACCAGGAGCTTTCAGGGCTAACGGACACTACGGCAGCCTGCAGGGGACAAACAGGACACAATTCCTACAAATCTGGAGCCCTCAGGAAGAGATTCTACTATTTAAACCATGTAAGGCGATTACTATTTAAGCCATTTCCTGCAAAGACGGAGGTGCACTTTAAGTCAACAGAGGTGGCTCCAGTCCAGCTGCCGGCACATAAACGGAGAGAGGACGAGTGACCACCATCTTGGCGGCAGCGAAGCACACGGACACAGGCAGCATAAGTCCTATCTTCACAGGTTAGTGGTTCATCCGAGGACCATGATATAAAGGTGCGCGTCTTGAGGCCACATGACACCTCGCACCTGTCTTCTGATTTGCGGGTCCCCACAGGGCGGCCATCGTTGATATAAAAATATTGTTCTGACCCCCCCCCCCCCCCTTTAAATCTACAGGGGCGAAGAGGATGCGTTGTTTTGTTTTTTTAGCGCACATGCAGCAGCAGGTCCAGGTTAAGAAGAACCCAAAATAAATTTAAGGGTGATGTGCCCCTTAAAGGTGCGCATAGACAAGGAGACAGGGCGAGCATGCAGGTGGAAAAAGAAAAAGGGTGACCAGAGTGTAAGTAGAGTGGCCCTTAAAGGGGCAGTGACTAGACAGGAAATGCGGAGCAAGGGGGAAAAAAAGGTGGGAAAGAGAGGAGGAGAGAGGGGAAAATAAAGTCAGGGTGGTTAGTTGGTTAAACATGGCGGCAAAGCCTGGAGTCTGCTGCTATATGACACAGTGGTGACCCCCAGGATTTGGGGGTAGGGCGTTATTTGGGGGTAACTATAGATGGGTCCGCACCAGGATACATTGTAACACTGATAACCGTGTCCGTTTTATGGTATCGCTAGTCGCTTGCGGGATTCTCCTATGTGAGGAGGTTTTTTTTGGCTACTCGGTCCGACTGTAGGGTTGATATGGAGGAGTGTGGGGGTCTTATTTTCCTCCTGTATTTGCTCGCCCCGCGGTCCTTACATCAGCAACACCTCTACGAATCTACAACAAAACACACGTGAAATACGTTAGAGAGTGGCACAAACAACGGGGAAGTCATCAGTGCCATCGTGTCCCACAGTACGGCCATCACTGACATCATCTCTGCTTGCGGTCAGTGAGTAGCAGAGACGGAGAACCTGCCCTGACCCAACACTGAGGTAGATTACAATCCTAAATCTTGCAGACTAAGGGCCTGTTACATCGTATCAGCATCCGGGCTGGATGTGACTCTAATGAACCCTCAGCTGCAAGAAAATGTCAGGTCAGGAGGGGTCATCAGCCTCAGACTGGGACTAAGAACGCTTCTATTCACTGACAACAAGCGGAGATCTCAAACATAATAAAGAAAAAAACAACTTCATTTCAAGGGTAACCCTTAAAGGGTAAACGTCGCAGTGCATCGTCCTAATGCTGCGCCCCCTTTTCTGCACGGATCTTGAGACAGAATTGTGAGTGCAGCTCTGGAGGGTTTGCACAGAGGTTACATTTCATTACCTCGCACTTTGGTGCAATGATCTGCAGACCAGTGTAAAAATTAACGTCCTTTATTATGAGGCTTGAGGAGTCGTCCCCTCAATAAAAAATAAAATATGAACCGCAATATTACACAGAGGACGGCGGGACCACCGAGAACAAACATGGAGATGTGCGGACATGCTGCAGAAGCTCGGGGGACGGCGGTGACAAGACTCACTATACACTTATGTCTGTACAATATACACAGATTTTCAGTCCGATAATCCGGAAACACTGATACTCTGGTATGGGACGACTTCTGTCATGTCTGTGATCCATACTAAGACTCATACGCTTATCATCCTGGGGTACAAAGAGCATACACAAGCTGCCACACACAGTGGGCATTAACAATGGTGACTTTTTTGGTGCCACATTGTCCTCGGCAAAGCACATCTTAGGCCAATCTTCGCAGGTGCACTATAGCATGTAACGGTGTCCGTGCCAATCTCCCACATTTCCAATAATTCGTCGTGAGATGAATGGCAGATTATCTGACTTTTCTGGATATGTGCGTCATGCCAATCTAACCAGATGGAGCTGTGTCCATGTTGGAGGGCACTAAGGGGCAGAGCTATGGATTTAGGGGCAATTCTGGGGATTTACAGCCTCTGCTCTGTTACTCTTACACCCCTTGTGCGGCCATGAACGCAGTGTCTATATGGTGGGGTGCCGCTCCCCTACCCCATACAGGCAGAAGGGCCTAGATGTAGGTTTTAGCACCTTTGGCGTTTTTGTCCAGGTACACTTCGACGTAGGACGTGGGGACGTAGCCCTCCTCCTCCTCGTTCCTGCGGATCCGTGTCCAGCCATCGCCCTTGTCTTCCTCAATGACGCTCAGCACTTCTCCCTCCGCCACCGAGATGGTTCCTTCGTTTTCACCTGGATGGACAAGACAGAGTCAGCGCCGATCCGGTCAGATGCGATGACACGGGTGAATGGTGCAGGGAGAGGGCACAAACATTACCATCAAAGGGGTATAAGGCCTTGCAGGTTCCTATGGTGGGGAGTGGCTCCTCATCATCGAAGTCGTCATCAAATTCCGTGGGTGTCACCTTCACCTCCGTCTCCTGGCTCTGATCTTCTGTATAACTCCCATCCGGACTGCTCAAGAGACAAAGTCATACAATCACTATAGCAACACACCCCACGGCCAGAAGGGGGCACCCCTGTCCAAGCCCTACACTCTCTATATACCGCCACATACAGTTAGGTCCAGAAATGTTTGGACAGTGACACAAGTTTTGGCATATTAGCGGTTTACTAAAACATATTCGAGATACAGTTAATCAATATGGGCTTAAAGTGCAGACTCTCATCTTTAATTTGAGGGTAAGGAGCTGAATAGGCCAAAAAATAGTAGAGGTAGGTCAAATATACAATAATCAAAAACAAAAGCAAGACCCCCAAACACCAGTATTATTCAAACAATAATATTTGTATTTAATTTACACATAATTAAAAAAAGACTTAAAAAACATAAGCGGGGACAGTGAATCACGAATGAATGAAAAAACTGGATGAACAGTAAACAGTCCATAAATACAGTTAGTTTATACCATCGTACATGATTAAAGTTTTAAAATATAGCCTTCGTGAATTATGAATGAGTATAGCATACTTCTAAGACACTATGCAGCATGCGGATACTAGTCTACAAAAAAAGGGAGAAAAAGTGCTGTAGTGGGAAGGAACCCCAAAACTCCGCTGAGCTCAGTGAATGACAGGACACCGCTCGCTGAGCGCAGCTCCGAGGCCCGCTCGATGGAGCGAGTCATTCTCCCTGGTGTGAGAGGTCAGATGGGTTACAGAGGGGAAGGACATAGAAGGAGCAGAATAAGAGTCTCAACATTGTCCCTTGCTCACACTGATCAAGGTGCCAGCAAGGGAAAAATGATGATGGCAGCGATCAGCACCCAGCGCTTGGGAACTGCGCTAACTGTAACGCTGATTCCCAGGCGCCGGTACGAGTCACACTGATGTGGCACACGGTTGCCACAAATATGCCACAGACACGAATATCTCCGGTACTGTTTTTTCTGGTACAGGAAATATCAGAACGTGTGAAACCGGCGTTACTCTTTTTCAGAGGTTCAAAAAACTGTGGCTGACAGCACGCCTAATAAAAAGACGGACACCATGGGATCACAGGCCAGACAGCGTCCACGGTGCCTCCATCTGCCTCATTACAGGGAATCTTCAGCCGGGGGTTCTGTCTGAATCACACATTTCACAGATTTACACAGAAACCCCGGTGTAAGCGCAGAGTGCAGAATAAATGTGAGCCGAGCCTTACTGCGATCTTTGGGAGGCAGAATGAACAAATCAGCAGCAGGTGAAGAATTGGTTTTATTTATTTTCTACACCGTTCCTCGTGCGGTGTAAGTGATTAGACGACTTTATTCTTTGGGTCGGTGCGATTACAGCGATACCAGATTTATATCGGTTTTTTTATGAGTGACTGCTGGCACACACTAAAAAACGTTTTTTTTTTTTTTTTTTGCAAAGACTAGTTTTTGCATCGCCATATTTTGAGAGCTATCATTTTTCCATATTTCGACAGACAGTCATACAAGGGCTTGTTTTTTGAGGGACAAGTTGACGTTTTTATTGGTATCGTTTTCGGGCACGTGACATTTTTATACCTGTATATCTGTAAGTGCTGTGAATGTCGCATGGCTCATATTTACACTATTGCAAGATCGGAGGTGCAAGGTAGGGAGAGGGGCCCAGAATCGTCCTGCGCGTCACCCAAACTGAGAACGGCACACAAAAGTCGGATTTTGGTAAGAACTTACCTGTAAAATCCTTTTCAGCGAAGGAAGGAAGGGAGACACAAATCCATTACTTAGTGGGTAGGCGGAGCCCCATAGGATAGTTCACCTCAGATTACAAAAAGTGACGACCGGCCCCTCCAGTATAAAGGCTCCTCCTACTCCCATGTTCTCCAGTCCGTACACAAGCTAAGGAAGAGCAGACAACACCAGCAGGACAACACATCCCCTTCTGAAAGTTCAGAAATGAGAGAAAACAGGTTATGTAATAGAAACACACAGTCCTAGGCATGCCTCACTGGACCTGACAACTGTGTAGAGCTGGCGATACTGGAAGGAGAGCCGTAGAGCGCTAAACCCAGTCCAGAAGATCGACATCAGGAAGGAGACGCGCTGCATCTAGCAACACAAAAAAACCACTTCTGCCCTGGGAGGGTGCTGTGTCTCCCTTCCTTCCTTCGCTGAAAAGGATTTTACAGGTAAGTTATTACCAAAATCCGACTTTCAGCAGCAGAAGGGAAGGAAGGGAGACACAAATCCATTACTTAGTGGGACGTCCTAAAGCAGTACCTCACTTAAGGGTGGGAAATAGTGGCAGAATCTCCAACACCCCAACAACTTAGGCAAGAGCGCAAACCACGCTGAATAAAGAAAAAATAAACAATAAAGAGATAACAAACCACCGCTGCCTGCAGGACCCTGCGTCCCAAGGCCGCATCAGCGGAAGCACTCACGTCCACTTTATAAAACTTAGTAAAGGTGTGAACAGAGCGCCAGGTGGCTGCCCGGCAGAGCTGCGCTGCCAAGGCCCCCTGACGAAAAGCCCACGATGAGCCAATGGCTCTCGTGGAATGAGCTTTAACTTTAACCGGACAAGGCTCGCCCTTGAGCCGGTAGGCTTCCAGGATAGCCAAACGGATCCACCGAGCTATCGTGTCCTTGGAAGCACGTTGACCACGCCGACGACCAGCCGGAATCACAAAAAGAGAGTCCGACTTCCGAAAACCTTGTGTGATTGTAAGCTAGAACTTCAATGCCCGCACTAAGTCCAAAGAGTGCAAGGCCCGCTCCCTTGGATTCTTAGGTTTTGGACAAAGGGAAGGCAACACAATGTCCTGATTAATGTGGAATTGTGACACTACCTTAGGTAAAAAATCCTCACGGGTACGAAGCACCACGCGATCCGGAAGGAATTCCAGAAAAGGAGGCGAGCAAGATAGTGCCGCCAACTCCGACACCCTTCTCAAAGAGGTGACTGCCACCAAGAAGGCCACCTTCCAAGAAAGTAACGAAAGTTTAGCAGAATCCATAGGCTCAAAAGGCCTATGCTGAAGGGCTTCCAGGACTAGATTAAGCCGCCACAGAGCCACAACTGCCCTCCGCGGCGGAAACAGACGTGCGACTCCGCGAAAAAAAGAACACACATCCCTGCGTGAGGCAATAGCCCTTCTAAAAAGTGCGAAAAGTGCAGATACCTGACCCCGCACAGTACTAACCGCTAGACCCCTGGCCAAACTATATTGCAAAAAAGCCAAGAAGTTGGGGATGGAAAAAACCCTCGGGTTTCTTGAAGATCCAGAACACCATGAATAGAAAGATTCCCAAGTTCTGTGATAAATCCTAGTCGTAGCTGGACCCCTGGCTGCCCGCAAGGTAGCAATGACCTCGGGCGAAAACCCGCGACGGGTCAGGATCTCGGTCTCAAGAGCCACGCCGTCAAACAAAGTGACCTCAGGTCCGGATGACGAATGGGCCCCTGGCTTAACAAGTCCGAGCGAAGGGGTAGTGGAAACGGAAGCGCAGCTCGAAGAGATACCAGCGTCGAATACCACGCTCTTCGTGGCCAATCCGGTGCTACCAAGATTACTGATACTCGTTCGAGTTTGATCCGTCGGATTACCAGAGGAAGTAAGGATATCGGCGGAAATACATAGACCAGCTCGAACTGGTCCCACGGGGCTACTAGAGCATCTACCGCCACAGCCTCCGGATCCCTGTACCTGAACGTCGGAACCCTGGCATTCAGCCTGGACGCCATCAAGTCCACCTGAGGAGTCCCCCAAGGGGAACACAGCAGAGAAAAAACATCTGGATGGAGACTCCATTCCCCAGGATCCACCTGCTCGCGACTGAGGAAGTCCGCCGAGATATTCAGCACACCTGGGATGTGGATCGCAGAGATTGCTGGAATCCTGGACTCGGCCCAAAACAAGATCCGAGAGACCTCCATCATGAGTCTGGAACTTCTCGTCCCGCCCTGATGGTTGATATATATGCGACCGCCGTCGCATTGTCCAACTGAATCCGGACCGGTAGACCGTTCAAAAGGACCGTCCAATGTTGGAGGCAGAGAAATATCGCTCTCAACTCCAAAATGTTGATCGGGAGAGACGACTCCTCTGACGACCAGACCCCCTGAACCCAGAGGTCGTTCTAAACTCCCCCCCAACCCGTCAGGCTGGCGTCGGTGGTAATCACCGACCACCTCGGAAGAAGGAAGGATTTCCCCAGGGATAGAGTCTCTGGACGTAACCACCATCCAAGAGACTCTCGCACCCTGCGGGAGATAACGACCGAGCGATCCAGAGAAGTCAGAGATCGATCCCAATGTGTCAGAATAAGATTTTGGAGATCCCGGGAATGAAATTGTGCAAACGGTACTGCTTCCATAGCTGCCACCATTTGACCCAGAAGGCGCATGCATTCCCGAAGGGACATTGACAACGCCGACCTCATAGCCTGGACCAGAAGCCGAAGGTTCGCCTGTTTGACAGGAGGCAGAGACACAACTGCCCGAACTGTATCGAAATGCATCCCCAGGAACAGAATGGACTGCGCTGGTTCCAATGACGACTTCTTCCAATTGATCAGCCACCCGAAGTCCATCAGGTACTGAAGGGAGAGGTCACGAGCTGTTATCGCCTCCTCCGCTGTGGGCGACACTATGAACAGGTCGTCCAGGTAGGGGAGGATCGTAACCCCTTGTCTTCGAAGAAGCGCCATGAGAGGAGCCAGAACCTTTGTAAAAACCCTGGGTGCCGAGGCCAACCCGAATGGTAGGGCCACAAACTGGTAATGGGTTTGACCTATGGCGAAACGCAAAAAACGCTGGTGAGCCCTGCCGATAGGGATATGCAAATAGGCGTCGCGGATGTCGATAGACACCAAGAAATCGTACTGCGACAGGGTCGCTATCACCGAACGGAGAGACTCCATGCGGAACTTCCGTGTTCGGACGTAAATGTTCAAATCTCTGAGATCCAGTACCGGGCGAAACTTGTCCTCCTTTTTGGGGACCACAAAAAGGTTGGAGTAAAAACCCCTTCCCCCTGGTCTTCCGGAGGAACCTGAACCACCACACCCTGCTGCAGGAGAGAGTCGACCTCCTGTAACAGTGCAGCAGCCAGCCTTGGCACGGATGGAATGCATGTCTGACGAAACCTGTCTGGAGGTGGAGAATGAAACTCTATGAAATAGCCTGCCGACATAACCCACGTCACCCAGGCGTCCGATATGTGGGATGCCCAAATTGACCCGAATTGTAGCAGACGACCTCCCACCCGAGAACCCTCGGGGGGATCTCTGGCGTCAATTAGCCTTAGCGGATCTTTTGTCAACCTCCCGTCTGTCCTGACGGGACTGTTGCTTCCAAGGAGTACGAGATTTCTGGGAGGATCTGCCGGAGGACGAAGGACGACCTGATCTCCAAGAAGGCTGACCGAATCGTCCCCTGGTCCGAAAGGACCGATGACCTCTACCGGGCCCTGACCTGCCAGATGTGGATGCTGCTGCCTTCTTTAGAGGCAGGGAAACATCCTTGTCCTTGGCAATCAGCTCCGAAAGGTCCGAACCAAAAAGCTGACTGCCCCTATATGCAAGACTAAGCAAACCTTGCTTGGATACTGTATCTCCGGTCCACTGCTTAAGCCACAGTGCTCTTCTAACTGTGACGGCCGAAGCTTGAGCTTTGGACAAAATTGAAGTAGTGTCCAGTACTGCATCCCTGCCATAACACATGGCTTCTTCCATCAGCTGAAAAAGCCTTTCCACTTCTAAACGCGGAGTCCCATCTTGCCATGCCGTTCGCAGCTGATCCAACCACCGCAGGGAAGCCTCACCAGCCCACATGGCCCCTAAGGCCGCTCGGAAACAATGACCTGAGGCTTCATAGATGGATTTCGCCGCTGACTCCGATCTCCTGTCCAGAGGATCCTGAAGATTGGCTTTCCCTTTAACCGGAAGCAAGGAGGACTTGCTCAACTGAGACAGGGATATATCCACCTCGGGAGAAGGAACCCAATCAGTGACCATCTCCTTAGCACAGGGATACAGAGCATCAAAAAACCGCATCCCCTGGAAGCGTTTATCCGGACACCGGCGCTCCTTCTCCACTGCCTCGTTAAGTTCCTCATTCGCAGGCAACGTTGGACGAGCACGGCGCATTTCCTGATATAGCCGGGCAGACTTAGACGGTCTTGCCAGCTCTTCAGACAGCTGTAACACTTCCCGCATGTCCTTAATAAGCACATCTAAGCGGCCTGAAAGTGAAATAGAGCGACCTCGTTGATCCTCTTCCTCGGAATCAAAGATTTCCTCAACCGAACTCGTTGGTGAAACCGAAACCTCTGATGCGCTGTGCGAGGGAGATAGTGCCACAGTCCTGCGGCACTTTTTTCCTCGTGGCGACGGATGCGATCTGGCTGACACCCACTGACCCAGCAGGCTAGAAAGACTATCAATGGAGCGAGTGAGCGCTTCCACCTTAACATCACTAAGGGTCGAACTTGACGTCGTGGAAGGCCTGGGTGTATCAGAAGCGTGCGACAGAACTTGGAACGGATCAGGAGAGCGGTCAGCACTCCCAGGCCCCTGATCCGACATGCCACCCACACCAGATGCCAGGATGTTACAATAAGGATGGCAAATAAAAGTGTGAAAATTGCACAGCCTGTTTTCAAAACTCTTTTTTTTTTTTTGTATGCCTCAAGCTCTGAAGGGTTAAAGCTCACCCTTAGAGAGAGCTACCCCAGAGCTGCAGAGCAAATAATTTAAGTTAATCATCTGGGAGAAGCGCCCTCAAACACAAGGTGTTTCCCCAGGAAAAGAAAAAAGAACCCTAAAGAACCATTCTGTTCAGAAGGGGTTAATATCACTGCAACTAAAATACTACACTGCCTACTAAGGTCAGCGAAGTAAATAGTTTCAAAAGAGAAGCGGTAGCGCTCACTATGTCTCCCTAGCAGGTTAGCCAAAGTGAAAAACGCTGTCAGGGAACCTCTGCCAAAGGCAGAGGGAACTCACCGATACCGCGGCGACCGCTCCTCCTGAGTGTGTGGCGGTGGACGGGGAGCAGAGAGCAGGAGGTGCCCGATGGAACACGGAAGCAGGAGGAGAAGCAGGGACCGACACAGCGCGCGCCCAAACCAAGAGCTTCCTGCCTGAGATATGACGGCAGGAAGCCAGGAGACGCTAAGCCACGCCCCCCCGACAGAGCCCGCGCTATTCAAGCGAAAAGAACGCTAGACAGAGAGCTTCCTGCCTCTATGAAGGCAGGAAGCAAGAAAAGAAAAATCGTGCGCTAATAAAGAAAAAAATGTGCGCTTATACAAAAAGCAATGTGGGGCCACATATAAACATTACTGGCCTCCGTCTCTGCTCCCCCCAGTAAAGGCAGCGTCTGCAATAGACAAAAACACACATGCAGTCACACTTATAGAAACTGCGGCTGCTGCCGCAGCCGTTAAGGCACTCTTATACAAAACAGCACTTACCCGGCTGAACGCCACAGAGATCCTCAGGGATGTGTGGCGCTGTGGCCCTTTGCTCCCCCCTACGGCGGAACACGCAGGGACCCCCAGATGTGGTGTGCGCCTCCGCCAGGGAGCGTCCTGTATCCCCCGGGACTGGCAGGCTTCTGTGGGGACCTCCTCAAGGGGTACACAGAGCAGCCAGGGGAGGGTCAGGGGTCTCAGTAGTGCCGAGACCCCCTGAGACCTCTAGACCACGGGGGTCCAGGTCTCGCTGGATATAAAACAAACTCTTCTGAGGAGCTGCCGAGGCAGCGACTATCCTCTGAGACCTCAGATAAAAGACTGGAGAACATGGGAGTAGGAGGAGCCTTTATACTGGAGGGGCCGGTCGTCACGTTTTCTAATCTGAGGTGAACTATCTTATGGGGCTCCCCCTACCACTAAGTAATGGATTTGTGTCTCCCTTCCTTCCCTTCTGCTGCTGAAATATCCCGCTTCCTCAACGTTCCCAATGTATAGACAATGGGCTGTTTAACCAAGGTTCCCATATTTTATCAGTTTTCTTCTTTGCCTTGAGTGTGTGGGCCAGAGCCCTTTCATATTGACAGTTCGTGTTCAGTCTGGTCACTATCTCCCCCACCGTAGGGATGCCCACTCCTTTCCATTTAGCCGCGATAGCTGATCTAACTGCGATCAGAATATGTGACAAAATTCCTCTAATTTCCCAGGGGACATCCATTAATCCTATATGAAGTATTCCCATACTAGATGTTATCTCTAGGCGAGTCCCCAGTACATCCTGTATCAAACTATCCAATGCCCCCCATAGTGATTGAAGTTTTGGACAAAACCACCACATGTGGCCCAACGAGCCTTCCCCATTGCATCCTCTCCAACATAAAGATGATGATTCAGACCCGAAGTGTACCATCTGTGCCGGGTAGTAGTACCATCTCATGTGCGTCTTTTTAAGCTGCTCTAGGTGGTTTAAACATGATGAAACTCGCTGGACCTCATCCAAACCATCCCGCCAGTCCTGAGGGTCCGTCGAAATTCTTAGATCCCGTTCCCAACGAGTCATATACGTCAATTTATCGTCCAGATCAGGGTCGTTTAGAGCCCTATAAAGTATAGAAACACCCTTAGAACCGGTCTTAGAGTGGAGAAAGTAACCCATAGCCCTTTTATCCTTAGGTAGAATAAAAAAGGGGGATGTCTGTGTAGAATGGAGTAAATGCCTTATTTGCAAATACAGGTAAAACAAGGGCCGTAGGTCCGGGAATCTCATAACTAGTTTATCAAAAGGAATTACTACATTGTCCTCCAGCAGGTCTGCTAGCGACTGAACTCCAGCTGACACCCAACGTTGAAGGTTAATATATGGAATATGATATTCTAGAGCTCGTAAAGAGATTTCAGTCCTGGGGAGTAACAGCAGTTTGGATGCCAAATTCCTCCAACAATGCATAGTAGCCTCCGATGTTGGTAACTCGGCGACCATAGTGCTTCGCTTAACGACTTCTGTCTCCAATATCAATCTGGTAGAATGGTTTCGGGCAAGTAAGGACTCTATTTGCAACCATTTGTGGCCGCTGTCCATGTTCCACCAGTCCCTGATTCCCGTCAAGACCGCCGCTCTATAGTAGGCTATGAGATTGGGCATGCCCATCCTTCCATGTCATATGGATAATACAGAAGTCTACTAGACACCCTCGGTCTCCTATTGTCCCAAACTTAATTATTAGCCAGTCTTTGAAGGGTATTTATGATTTTAGAAGGGATTTTAATTGGGATACACCTAAAATAGTATAAAATTTTTGGAAGGACCTTCATTTTAAAAATATTTAACCTGGCTATCCACGATGCAACAACGTTTTGTAATACCGCCAGCTCCTCCAGCACCGTATTTATCAGTCTAGTAAAATTTACTTCCACCAATTGTTTTGAAAGGGTTAAGTTGATACCCAAATACGTCATTCCTTCCTGCGCCCACTGAAAAGGGTATGCCCCTTCCAGTCTTTGCCTAAGTGACAACGGAACAAGAATCGGCAGGACAACCGACTTAGCTGCATTCAGTTTATAATACGAGATGTTTGTAAACGTTTTGAGATTGGACATAATGGCAGAGAAGGACCTGTCCAGATCAGTGCACGGGATAACCACATCGTCTGCATATAGACCGATTTTGTGGGAGGACTCCCCCACTGAGATGCCCGAAATCTCTGAGTTATTTCTAATCTTTTCAGCCAAGGGCTCCATACATAAAGCAAATATGACTGGAGATAAGGGGTAGCCCTGCCGTGTCCCGTTTGTTATGGGGAAGGATTCAGAGAGGAAACCAGACGTCAAAACCTTAGCGGAAGGAGTGGAGTACAATGCGTTAATCGCAGACAGAATAGGTTCTTTTAGTCCAAATTTAAGCAAAACACTTTTAAGGCATCCCCAGTGCACCCTATCAAACGCTTCCTCAGCATCTAGCGACAGGAGTGCACTGGGGAGGCCGCTCAACTCTGTCACTTTAATCAGATCCAACATCCTCCTCGTACCATCTTTAGCTTCCCTACCAGCTACAAAACCAACGTGATCCGAGGATATCAGGGAAGGAACGACATGATTTAGTCTAACAGCCAAGAGCTTGGTAAAGATCTTTACATCACTATTCAAAAGTGCTATTGGTCTAAAATTACCTGGAGAATCAGGGGTCTTTCCAGGCTTAGGCAATGTGACGATGGTAGCCTCCAAATTAGGTACTGCTACCTTTCCAGAGTCTCTCCAGGTATTGTATAACCTGATAAGGTATGGGGTAAGAATTTTTTGGAAACCACGATAGTACTCGTTAGCTATGCCGTCCAGGCCAGGGGTCTTATGACATTTGGATGAATCAATAACATCTTTCAGTTCTGCTTCTGTGAAGGGGGCATTCAATAATTGTAACTGTTCCCGGGAAACCTTCGGGAGCTTCAAATCACTCAAATATTGATCAATATCTGACAATATCAATTGATCATCAACTTTTAAGTTATATAAAGATTTATAGTATGCAGCAAAGACTGCAGCTATGTCCTTCGGACTTCTGGCTATCAACACTTTCGAGTCCCGTAGATGATCTATTCTGGATTTAGCCGCCCTTTTCTTGACCCGCCTGGCCAAAACGGCTCCCGGCCTATCTCCCATGGCGTAGTGACTAAGTTGGAACTGGCGGAGGTTATATTCATATACTGCCAGCAGATCAGAGCGCAGTTTGAATCTGAGCCGATATATGGCCTCAGTGGTAGACGGGGAGGGGGAGGTTTTATTTAATATTTCTAGCTTTTTCAACTCAGTCAGGAGGTCAGTCCTGTGTTGCTCCCTCTTTCTTTTCAATTGTGACGCTTGTTGTAAGAAGACTCCCCGTATCACCGCTTTGTGCGCTGTCCATAAAGTCTCGTCGGAAACTGTGCCATTGTCGTTTAATTCAAAATAAGATGTCAATTCTGCTGTTGCTTTTGTCATTATAGAGTCATTCAACAATAGAGAGGTGTTTAGTCGCCAGTGTGGTGTTGGGTTGAATTGGTGCGCAAGATGTACATGTAGGTAGATCGGTGCGTGGTCAGACCACGTAATCGTTCTAACCTCCGCAGATATACAGTTATATGAAAAAGTTTGGGCACCCCTATTAATCTTAAGCTTATTTTTTTATAACAATTGATGTTTTTGCAACAGCTATTTCAGTTTGATATATGTAATAACTGTTGGACACAGTAATGTTTCTGCCTTGAAATGAGGTTTATTGTACTAACAGAAATTGTGCAATCTGCATTCAAACAAAATTTGACAGGTGCATAAGTAAGGGCACCCCACCAAAAAAGTGACATTAATATTTAGTAGATCCTCCTTTTGCAAAAATAACAGCCTCTAGTCGCTTCCTGTAGCTTTTAATGAGTTCCTGGATCCTGGATGAAGGTATTTTTGACCATTCCTCTTTACAAAACAATTCCAGTTCAGTTAAGTTTGATGGTCGCTGAGCATGGACAGCCCTCTTCAAATGATCCCACAGATGTTCAATGATATTCAGGTCTGGGGACTGGGATGGCCATTCCAGAACATTGTAATTGTTCCTCTGCATGAATGCCTGAGTAGATTTGGAGCAGTGTTTTGGATCATTGTCTTGCTGAAAGATCCATCCCCTGCGTAACTTCAACTTTGTCACTGATTCTTGAACATTATTGTCAAGAATCTGCTGATACTGAGTGGAATCCATGCGTCCCTCAACTTTAACAAGATTCCCGGTGCCGGCATTGGCCACACAGCCCCAAAGCATGATGGAACCTCCACCAAATTTTACTGTGGGTAGCAAGTGTTTCTCTTGGAATGCTGTGTTTTTTTGCCGCCATGCATAACGCCTTTTTGTATGACCAAACAACTCAATCTTGGTTTCATCAGTCCACAGGACCTTCTTCCAAAAAGAAATTGGCTTCTCCAAATGTGCTTTTGCATACCTCAGCCGACTCTGTTTGTGGCGTGCTTGCAGAAACGGCTTCTTTCGCATCACTCTCCCATACAGCTTCTCCTTGTGCAAAGTGCGTTGTATAGTTGACCGATGCACAGTGACACCATCTGCAGCAAGTTGATGCTGCAGCTCTCTGGAGGTGGTCTGAGGACTGTCTTTGACTGATCTCACCATTCTTCTTCTCTGCCTTTCTGATGTTTTTCTTGGCCTGCCACTTCTGGCCTTAACAAGAACTATCCTTGTGTTCTTCCATTTCCTTACTATGTTCCTCACAGTTTAAACTGACAGGTTAAATCTCTGAGACAGCTTTTTGTATCCTTCCCCTGAACAACTATGTTGAATAATCTTTGTTTTCAGATCATTTGACAGTTGTTTTGAGGAGCCCATGATGCCACTCTTCAGAGGAGATTCAAACAGGAGAACAACTTGCAAGTGGCCACTTTAAGTAGCTTTTCTCATGATTGCATACACCTGGCTATGAAGTTCAAAGCTCAATGAGGTTACAAAACCAAAAAAAGTGCTTTAGTAAGTCAGTAAAAAGTAGGTAGGAGTATTTAAAACAAGAAAATGATAAGGGTGCCCATACTTATGCACCTGTCAAATTTTGCTTGAATGCAGATTGCACATTTTCTGTTAGTACAATAAACCTCATTTCAAGGCAGAAACATTACTGTGTCCAACAGTTACAATTACATATATCAAACTGAAATAGCTGTTGCAAAAACACCAATTTTTATAAAACATTAAGCTAAAGATTAATAGGGGTGCCCAAACTTTTTCATATAACTGTACATCTATTGAGAGCTCTATTGTCTACTAGGAATAAGTCAATCCTACTATATGACCCATGTCGGAGAGAATGAAAAGTATAGTCCCTTTCACTGGCGTGAGAGTATCTCCAGAAATCGTGCAGACCAAATTCATGGACCAACTTGCCCAATTCTCTCCGAGGGCGACCCAATCTAGATGAGCAGTCTAAAGTACCATCCATTGGCATGTTAAAATCCCCGCATACAATAACCTCCCCTTGTTTAAGTGTTGAAATGGTAGAGAGGACTTTTGCACAAATGGGAGCTGGGCAGAATTTGAGGCGTATAGTGCTGAAATAGTATGAGGGATCCCATTCAATGTACACACCAACACCAAGTATCTACCCATGGGGTCTGTACACATCTGAATGTTCTGGAAGGCCACCGAATTTTTTATCATAATACAGATTCCTGCTGTCTTAGTCAGGGCATTTGCAAAGAATATATGGGGGAATTGTGCCTGATGCAATCTATGAGTATCAGCTGCCAATAAATGCGTCTCTTGCAGACACACAATATCTGACTTCGATTTCCGCACCTCCCTCCACAACATAGAGCGTTTGGCAGGTGAATTTAACCCTTTCACATTCAACAAGAGAAATTGTATACTCATAATTACACATAAAGGAGGAAATTGTTATGAGCCGCATACAAAAATCCAATTTTTCTCTCCCCCCTCCCCCACCCCACCCCCCCCATGAGCCATTCACTGAAAAAAGCACATATGTCCTTAGAACGATCAGCAGTTACGTCAATAGAGGAAATATACCTCAAGTTAAATTGGAAAAAAAAACCAGATAAAAAACAATAAAAAGAAAGAGAAAACACAGAGGAAAAAAGTCCGCAGAAAAAACCATAGAGAAAACTTCAGTCAAAAAAGCAAATTCTTCAGACATAAATCTGACCACGGGGTCCCGTGAGATTTTCAAATCTCGCTGTCACTCAGCAAGATTTCTCACAGTCCAGAGGATCACCAACCAGACGACTTCCGCCGAACAACAGAGAACCGTCAGTCAATAAGCCAAAAGGCGCTCAGAGTTCAGAAAAGAACAAAGGGAAAAAAAAAGGTCAGTAATCCTCTAACAGCTCCATCTCAGCCAGGATAGCATCCTCGCCTCTCTTTCAGGTCAATACCCATTCCTGCGCAATTTTCTTGCCTTTAGCAGGTTGTCTAGGAGCATAGGCAGGCAATCTTCCAGGATGCCAATTTCTCTTCCGCTTGTTTAGGGGTAAAACACGCTACCACGCCACTGTCATGGAGTATTAGTAGTTTTACTGGGTTGAATCCCCATCTATACCGTATGCCGGCCTCTCTCAATGCCCTGCACACATGGGCAAATTCTCTTCTCTTTGCCAGGGTAGCTGCAGAAAGATCTGGGAAGACCTGCAGATTTTGAAATTCCTCAGGCAGCCTGGGGGGTTTCCTTAGTTGGTATAGGAACATGTCCTTCGTAGTGAAGAAATGAATACGTGCCAAGGTATCTCTAGGCAGGGTAGGGTCTACGTGTCTGGGCTTCGGTGTTCTATGAATCCTGTCCACCAGTAATTCATTAGGGGCAACCTCAGGTAATACAGCCACCAAGAAGCGTCTCATGAACTCAGAGAGATCCTTATCTGGCACTTCTTCAGGGATTCCCCTAAGCCTCAGATTGTTACATCTGGATCTATCTTCTAAGTCATAAACTTCATCAGTGACCAGAGACATCTCTTCCCTGAGTGTCTCATTTTCATCTACCAAGGCATTGATCGTTCTGGCATATTCTTCCATCTTGTTTTCAATGTGGGAAGTGCGATCCCCTATGGAAGTAATCTCCCCTTTTATCACCAGCAACATTGCCTGCATATCTTCCCGCATGGAGGAGGGAATTGCAGCCAGAAATTCTTTCATATCTGCCCTTGTCATTGGTGCTGTGGGCTCATTATCCCTGCTGCTGTGTTTCATATTCTCTGCTTCCCCTCCCCCTGAGCTTCTGGAGGAGTGTGAAGAAGTTGCAGGGGAAGCAGGTGGCATCTTACTCACTGTTCTTGTTTTTTGTCCCCTCTGGAAGAAAGCCTCCAATCTCGCCAGGGATCCTCTTTTTTGGGACCTTCCCCTGGTCATCATGGGCCCTGGGTGTTCTGTCGCCACAGGGTGTTAGGTAATAGGCTGTAGGACGATGCAGTGTGCTGCTTTGTGCTGGTATTAATCCTGGCTAGCTGGAGTTATGCAGTTAAGCTGCTGCCACCTTGTCTTGCAGGCCACACTCCCCCCCCTCTATTCCAATTTTTGAGAGGTCGAATAAACAAAAAACAATTCAGGAATTGTTTTTTTTTTTTATGCCATTCTGCATGTGGTGAAATTGGTAAGGCAGCTTTATTCTTCGGGTCAGTTACAGCGGTAACCACATTTAAATCGTTATTTTATGTTTTGGAGCTTTTACACAATAAAAATTATTTTATAGAAAAAATAATTTTTTTGCATTGCTTTATTCTCAGAACTATAACTTTTTTAATTTTCCGTTGATGGAGCTGAACGGCTGCTTGTTTTTTTGAGCGACAAGATGACGTTTTCAGCGGTACCATTTTTATTTACATTCGTCTTTTTGATAGCATTTTATTCCACTTTTTGTTTGGCGGTATGATGATAAAGCATTGTTTTTTATTTCATTAATTTTCTTACCGTGTTCACTAAAGGGGTTAACTAGCGGGAGAGTTTTATAGGTCAGGTTGTTCCGGACGCGGCGATACCAAATATGTGTACTTTTATTGTTTATTTTTTTCATAATAATATTTATTTATGGGTACAATATACAGTACAGACTAAAAGTTTGGACACACCTTCTCATTTAAAGATTTTTCTGTATTTTCTTGACTATGAAAATTGTACATTCACACTGAAGGCATCAAAACTATGAATTAACACATGTGGAATTATATACTTAACAAAAAAGTCTGAAACAACTGAAAATATGTCTTATATTCTAGGTTCTTCAAAGTAGCCACCATTTGCTTTGATGACTGCTTTGCACACTCTTGGCATTCTCTTGATGAGCTTCAAGAGGTAGTCACCGGAAATGGTCTTCCAACAATCTTGAAGGAGTTCCCAGAGATGCTTAGCAATTGTTGGCCCTTTAGCCTTCACTCTGCGGTCCAGCTCACCCCAAACCATCTCGATTGGGTTCAGGTCTGGTGACTGTGGAGGCCAGGTCATCTGGTGTAGCACCCCATCACTCTCCTTCTTGGTGAAATAGCCCTTACACAGCCTGGGGGTGTGTTTGGGGTCATTGTCCTGTTGAAAAATAAATGATGGTCCAACTAAACGCAAACCGGATGGAATAGCATGCCGCTGCAAGATGCTGTGGTAGCCATGCTGGTTCAGTATGCCTTCAATTTTGAATAAATCCCCAACAGTGTCACCAGCAAAGCACCCCCACACCATCACATCTCCTCTTCCATGCTTCACGGTGGGGACCAGGCATGTAGAGTCCATCCGTTCACCTTTTCTGCGTCGCACAAAGACACGGCGGTTGGAACCAAGGATCTCAAATTTGGACTCATCAGACCAAAGCACAGATTTCCACTGGTCTAATGTCCATTCCTTGTGTTCTTTAGCCCAAACAAGTCTCTTCTGCTTGTTGCCTGTCCTTAGCAGTGGTTTCCTAGTAGCTATTTTACCATGAAGACCTGCTGCACAAAGTCTCCTCTTAACAGTTGTTGTAGAGATGTGTCTGCTGCTTGAACTCTGTGTGGTATTGACCTGGTCTCTAATCTGAACTGCTGTTAACCTGCGATTTCTGAGGCTGGTGACTCGAATAAATTTATCCTCAGAAGCAGAGGTGACTCTTGGTCTTCCTTTCCTGTGGCGGTCCTCATGTGAGCCAGTTTCTTTGTAGCACTTGATGGTTTTTGCAACTGCACTTGGGGACACTTTCAACGTTTTCCCAATTTTTCGGACTGACTGACCTTCATTTCTTAAGGTAATGATGGCCACTCGTTTTTCTTTATTTAGCTGCTTTTTTCCTGCCATAATACAAATTCTAACAGTCTATACAGTAGGACTATCAGCTGTGTATCCACCAGACTTCTGCACAACACAACTGATGGTCCCAACCCCATTTATAAGGCAAGAAATCCCACTTATTATACCTGACAGGGCACACCTGCGAAGTGAAAACCATTTCCAGTGACTACCTCTTGAAGCTCATCAAGAGAATGCCAAGAGTGTTCAAAGCAGTCAAAGCAAAAGGTGGCTACTTTGAAGAACCTAGAATATAAGACATATTTTCAGTTGTTTCACACTTTTTTGTTTTAATTCCACGTGTTAATTCATAGTTTGATGCCTTCAGTGTGAATGTACAATTTTCACAGTCATGAAAATACAGAAAAATCTTTAAATGAGAAGGTGTGTCCAAACTTTTGGTCTGTACTGTATATTGCACCCATAAATAAATGTTATGAAAAAAATAAACAATAAAAGTACAAATATTTGGTACTGATCTATAAAACTGTCCCACTAGTTAACCCCTTTAGTGAACACGGTAAAAAAATATATATATATATAATTTTATTTTTTCAAATATTTTTACAACTTTTTTTTCTTCACTTTTTTACTTCGTCCCACTATGGGACTTTCACTTTCTGCAGTCTGATCACTGCTATACCTTATCACCTGTCAGCCTTGCAGACACAAGATAGTTTGATCATGCGCAGTGCATGATCAAACTATCTTGCTAGTGCCTGGTGACCCGGATGTCGTCATGACGACATCGGGTCACCATGGCAAAAATCGGGATCCAAGAGCAGAGGGGCTTTTGTCCCTCTGCTCGCTCACTAAATGCTGACATCGCAGCATTTAGGGGGTTAAAGTGCCGGGAGCGGTGCAGGCACTGCTCCTGGCTCTGAGTGCCAGCTGTCAGAATCAGCTGACACACGGCAGCGATCGCTGAGACGTAATAATACGTACATGGCCCATAAAGCCCAGGGCACAAGGACGTATTATTACGGCTCAAGTCAGAAAGGGGTTAATGTAGACTAAGAAACCTAGGACGGAGTAATCCTATTGCTGCATATACAATAAATGGGAGTATACTCGGGACTACAGAACAGGAGAAGGACTTGGGTATTCTGGTTACAAGTAAGCTGAGCAGCAGTACTCAATGTCAAGCAGCAGCCGCAAAAGCAAACAAGATTTTAGGGTGTATAAAAAGAGAAAGAAAATCCTGTGATCTCAACGTATTGTTGCCCCTTTATTACAAGGGATGGAGGCCTCTCATATGATGAGAGGTTGGAAAAGTTGAGTTTGTTTAGCTTAGAAAAACGACTCGTCAGAGGGGAGATCCCATATACATGTATAAATATATATGGGGTCAGTACAGAGCACTAGCCCATGACTTATTCCTTCAAAAGACCATACTAAGGACCAGGGGGCACTCATTATGGGTGGAAGAAAGGCGATTCCAGCACCTAAACAGGAAAGGGTTCTTTACAGTCAGACTGTAGAATTCCGACCACAAGAGGTAGTGATGGCCGACACTATAACAGCTTTTATACAAGGGCTGGATGATTTCCTCGATACATACAACATTGTGGGCTACAGTTAAATTAGACAAAATGAACAATTGGAGGAGGAAGGTTGAACTTGATGGACCTAGGTCTTTATTCAACCTACCTTACTATCTAAATGAGGAGGTTTTGTAGAAAAATGGTTCCAATTCCTAAATGTTTCACAGGATATTTTTGTTCAACCCCTTTAATTAAACCTGAAAGTCTACACTTGAATTGCATCTCAGTAGCTTTATTTTAAATAAAAAATAGTGGCCTGCAGAGCTGAAATCACGGAGATTCAGTCACTGTCCAAATATTTCTGGACCTAGCTGTACATATACATAGTAACTGGCACTGCTCACCCTGAGCCTCCTGATGCATGGCCCCCAAATAATGCAGCAAATACAAAGTTCCTATAGCTGGGTGATGAACCCCTGAGGAGACAGGAGCGGTGACCGCCCTGCATGGAGTAAAGCCCCCATCCTCACGCCCAGTATACTGTACCTCTCGCGGTCCTGTGCACAGTTATTGATGGGAGTCGTGGGGTTCTGTGTTTCATACAGAGCGCTCTGCCGGCGCGAGTTGTCGTTGCGAGCAGGGAGCCGGCCTTCGACTTCTGCTAGCCAACCCTGGAGAAATGGGGGTTAAAACACAATGTGAACATGGCCCTAGCCAGGACTGACCTAATTTCATGCAAGGAGCCCAGGAGGCCACAGCACAGAGGTGAATATGAGGTGGACTGCTCGTGTCCTAAAGTATCGGAATCAGTCCTAGTGACAGGTTATCAATAAAAGGTAGAATTGTTATTGATGAGATTGTGGCAGATCAATGTACATTACGTGCTCACCTCAAACTTCTGCACTTCGACCCGAAGCTTCTCAATGCTGTTACTGATTTCTATCAGTCTCTGTGCAACACTGGCGGGGTCTCCCATCTGCGGATTCTTCATGTACACGTCCTTCATCTTCGTCAATGCATCTCTGTATAACGCAAAAACAGATGCAAGCACCAGCTGAAATGGTTAATTCTTATCATGTATTATAGTCTAGAGCTTCACTCACTATTCTGCTGGTGCAGTCACTGTGTACATACAGTACATTACTGATCCTGTACTGATCCTGAGTTACATCCTGTATTATACTCCAGAGCTGCACTCACTATTCTGCTGGTGCAGTCACTGTGTACATACATTACTGATCCTGTACTGAACCTGAGTTACATCCTGTATTATACTCCAGAGCTGCACTCACTATTCTGCTGGTGCAGTCACTGTGTACATACATTACATTACTGATCCTGTACTGATCCTGAGTTAAATCCTGTATTATACTCCAGAGCTGCACTCACTATTCTGCTGGTGCAGTCACTGTGTACATACATTACATTACTTATCCTGTACAGATCCTGAGTTACATCCTGTATTATACTCCAGAGCTGCACTTACTAAACTGCTGGTGCAGTCGCTGTGTACATACATTACTGATCCTGTACTGAACCTGAGTTACATCCTGTATTATACTCCAGAGCTGCACTCACTATTCTGCTGGTGCAGTCACTGTGTACATACATTACATTACTTATCCTGTACTGATCCTTAGTTACATCCTGTATTATACTCCAGAGCTGCACTCACTATTCCGCTGGTGCAGTCACTGTGTACATACATTACATTACATTACTTATCCTGTACTGATCCTAAGTTACACCCTGTATTATACCCCAGAGCTGCACTCACTATTCAGCTGGTGCTATCACTATGTACATACATTACATAACTGATCCTGAGTTACATCCTGTATTATACCCCAGAGCTGCACTCACTATTCTCCTGGTGCAGTCACTGTGTACATACATTACATTACTTATCCTGAACTGATCCTGAGTTACACCCTGTATTATACCCCAGAGCTGCACTCACTATACTGCTGGTGCAGTCACTGTGTACATACATTACATTACTTATCCTGTACTGATCCTGAGTTACATCCTGTATTATACTCCAGAGCTGCACTCACTATTCTGCTGGTGCAGTCACAGTGTACATACATTACATTACTTATCCTGTACTGATCCTGAGTTACATTCTGTATTATACTCCAGAGCTGCACTCACTATTCTGCTGGTGCAGTCACTGTGTACATACATTACGGATCCTGTACTGATCCTGAGTTACATCCTGTATTATACTCCAGAGCTGCACTCACTATTCTGCTCGTGCAGTCACTGTGTACATACATTACATTACTTATCCTGTACTGATCCTGAGTTACATCCTGTATTATACCCCAGAGCTGCACTCACTATTCTGCTGGTGGAGTCACTGTGTACATACATACATTACTGATCCTGTACTGATCCTGAGTTACATCCTGTATTATACTCCAGAGCTACACTCACTATTATGCTGGTACAGTCACTGTGTACATATATCACATTACTTATCCTGAGTTACAGTGGGTACAGAAAGTATTCAGACCCCTTCAAATTTTTCACTCTTTGTTTCATTGCAGCCATTTGGTAAATTCTAAAAAGTTCATTTTTTCTCATTAAAGTACACTCTGCACCCCATCTTCACTGGAAAAAAACAGAAATGTAGAAATTTTTGCAAATTTATTAAAAAAGAAAAACTGAAAAATATCACATGGTCATAAGTATTCAGACCCTTTGCTCAGACACTCATATTTAAGTCACATGCTGTCCATTTCCTTGTGATCCCCCTTGAGATGGTTCTACTCCTTCGTTGGAGTCTAGCTGTGTTTAATTAAACTGATAGGACTTGATTTGGAAAGGCACACACCTGTCTATATAAGACCTCACAGCTCACAGTGCATGTCAGACCAAATGAGAATCATGAGCTTAAAGGAACTGCCCAAGGAGCTCAGAGACAGAATTGTGGCAAGGCACAGATCTGGCCAAGGTTACAAAAGAATTTCAGCAGTGCTCAAGGTTCCTAAGAGCACAGTGGCCTCCATAATCCTTAAATGGAAGAAGTTTGGGACCACCAGAAGTCTTCCTAGACCCGGCTGTTCAGCCAAACTGAGCAATCGTGGGAGAAGATCCTTGGTGAGAGAGGTAAAGAAGAACCACAAGATCACTGTGGCTGAGCTCCAGAGATGCAGTAGGGAGATGGGAGAAAGTTCCACAAAGTCAACTATCATTGCAGCCCTCCCCCAGTCGGGCCTTTATGGCAGAGTGGCCCGACGGAAGCCTCTCCTCAGGGCAAGACATATGAAAGCCCGCATAGAGTTTGCTCAAAAACACATGAAGGACTCCCAGACTATGAGAAATAACATTCTTTGGTCTGATGAGACGAAGATAGAACTTTTTGGTAATAATTCTAAGCGGTATGTGTGGAGAAAACCAGGCACTGCTCATCACCTGCCTAATACAATCCCAACAGTGAAACATGGTGGTGGCAGCATCATGCTATGGGGGTGTTTTTCAGCTGCAGGGACAGGACGACTGGTTGCAATTGAAGGAAACATGAATGCGGCCAAGTACAGAGATATCCTGGATGAAAACCTCTTCCAGGGTGCTCTGGACCTCAGACTTGGCCGAGTGTTCACCTTCCAACAAGTCAATGACCCTAAGCATACAGCTAAAATAACAAAGGAGTGGCTTCAGAACAACTCTGTGACCATTCTTGACTGGCCCAGCCAGAGCCCTGACCTAAACCCAATTGAGCATCTCTGGAGAGACCTGAAAATGGCTGTCCACCAACGTTCACCATCCAACCTGACGGAACTGCAGAGGATTTGCAAGGAAGAATGGCAGAGGATTCCCAAATCCAGGTGTGAAAAACTTGTTGCATCATTCCCAAGAAGACTCATGTCTGTACTAGCTCAAAAGGGGGCTTCTACTCAATACTGAGAAAAGGGTCTGAATACTTATGACCATGGGATATTTCAGTTTTTCTTTTTTAATAAATTTGCAAAAATTTCTACATTTCTGTTTTTTTTTCAGTCAAGATGGAGTGCAGAGTGTACATTAATGAGAAAAAACATGAACTTTTTAGAGTTTACCAAATGGCTGCAATGAAACAGAGTGAAAAATTTAAAGGGGTCTGAATACTTTCCATACCCACTGTACATCCTGTATTATACTCCAGCGCTGCACTCACTATTCTGCTGGTGCAGTCACTGTGTACATACATTACATTACTTATCCTGTACTGATCCTGAGTTACATCCTGTATTATACTCCAGAGCTGCACTCACTATTCTGCTGCAGTCACTGTGTACATACATTACATTACTGATCCTGTACTGATCCTGAGTTACATCCTGTATTATACTCCAGAGCTGCACTCACTATTCTGCTGGTGCAGTCACTGTGTACATACATTACATTACTGATCCTGAGTTACATCCTGTATTATACTCCAGAGCTGCACTCACTATTCTGCTGGTGCAGTCACTGTGTACATACATTACATTACTGATCCTGTACTGATCCTGAGTTACACACTGTATTATACCCCAGAGCTGCACTCACTATTCTGCTCACCTCTGGTCAATTTCTTTCTGGATATCTTTGTTCAGCTCATCCACCTTTTGCTGCAGCTTCTTCCTCCTCTGCTCGGGGGGCAGGTTGCTGAAGTCCTCCGGTGTCGCCCCCTGGTGGAAGCCGAAACACTGAAATGTCATGTCTACCATCCGTTCAGGTGGCATGCACAACTACACCCATGCACCGCATGCAATAAGGAGAATCATGGCTGGAGGAGAAGGTGTCCACCACATGGTGGCAGAGGTGGCAGAAACCCCAACCATTCCTGTATAGCTTGCTCCTGTCCCTGCAGCCCATACTCTGCATGTCGTTCACTATAGGAGCTTGGTGAGTCGCTGTGTAATGAAATGTTCTGCATCTTTCTAATAGACTTCCGGACTCCATTCTTCACTATTCTCAAGATCACTGCATAGGGTCAGTGAATGAGACCAAAAACCTGACCCAATTCCCGCCGCAGAGGGTTTGTTCCCTTTACATCCAGTCTGGACAATCAGCCTTCACTACAGGCTGATACATTGTAACAAACTTCACCAGTGCGTCTGTGTTACGGTCATCAGCCATGTACACACTTGCTGACAGTCTGCTACAATGTACCAGTGCAGGTGTCCTACAACTGTTTAGCTCAGATGATTGGATTTACTTGTAACAGCCTATGGAAATTATATATATGTGTGTGTGTGTGTATATATATATATATATATATATATATATATATATATATATATATATATATATATATATATATATATATATATATATATATATATATATATATATATATATATATATATATATATGTGTGTGTGTGTGTGTGTGTGTGTGTGTGTGTGTGTGTGTGTATTATATATACACACACATATACATACAGTACACACACACACACACACACACACACACTGCTGAAAAAAATAAAGGGAACACTTAAACAACAGAATATAACTCCAAGTAAATCAAACTTCTGTGAAATCAAACTGTCCACTTAGGAAGCAACACTGATTGACAATCAATTTCACATGCTGTTGTGCAAATGGAATAGACAATAGATGGAAATTATTGGCAATTATCAAGACACCCTCAATAAAGGAGTGGTTCTGCAGGTGGGTACCACAGACCACATCTCAGTACCAATGCTTTCTGGCTGATGTTTTGGTCACTTTTGAATGTTGGTTATGTTTTCACACTCGTGGTAGCATGAGGCGGACTCTACAACCCACAGAAGTTGCTCAGGTAGTGCAGCTCATCCGGGATGGCACATCAATGCGAGCTGTGGCAAGAAGGTTTGCTGTGTCTGTCAGTGTAGTGTCCAGAGGCTGGAGGCGCTACCAGGAGACAGGCCAGTACACCAGGAGACGTGGAGGGGGCCGTAGGAGGGCAACAACCCAGCAGCAGGACCGCTACCTCCGCCTTTGTGCAAGGAGGAACAGGAGGACCACTGCCCGAACCCTGCAAAATGACCTCCAGTAGGCCACAAGTGTGCATGTGTCTGCACAAATGGTTAGAAACCCACTCCATGAGGGTGGTAGGAGGGCCCGACGTCCACAGATTGGGGTTGTGCTCACAGCCCAACACCGTGCAGAACTGTTGGCATTTGCCACAGAACACCAGGATTGGCAAAGTCGCCACTGGCGCCCTGTGCTCTTCACAGATGAAAGCAGGTTTACACTGAGCACATGTGACAGACGTGACAGAGTCTGGAGACGCCGTGGAGAGCGATCTGCTGCCTGCAACATCCTTCAGTATGACCGGTTTGGCAGTGGGTCAGTAATGGTGTGGGGTGGCATTTCTTTGGAGGGCCGCACAGCCCTCCATGTGCTCGCCAGAGGTAGCCTGACTTCCATTAGGTACCGAGATGAGATCCTCAGACCCCTTGTGAGACCATATGCTGGTGCGGTTGGCCCTGGGTTCCTCCTAATGCAGGACAATGCCAGACCTCATGTGGCTGGAGTGTGTCAGCAGTTCCTGCAAGATGAAGGCATTGAAGCTATGGACTGGCCCGCCCGTTCCCCAGACTTGAATCCAATTGAGCACATCTGGGACATCATGTCTCGCTCCATCCACCAACGTCACGTTGCACCACAGACTGTCCAGGAGTTGGCGGATGCTTTAGTCCAGGTCTTGGAGGAGATCCCATAGGAGACCATCCGCCACCTCATCAGGAGCATGCCCAGGCGTTGTAGGGAGGTCATACCGGCACGTGGAGGCCACACACAATACTGAGCCTCATCCTGACTTGTTTTAAGGACATTACATACTTAAAAAATCCAGGCCTCCATTGGTTAATAAATTTGATTTCCATTGATGATTTTTGTGTGATTTTGTTGTCAGCACATTCAACTTTGTACAGAACAAAGTATTCAATGAGAATATTTCATTCATTTAGATCAAGGATGTGTTATTTGAGTGTTCCCTTTATTTTTTTGAGCAGTGTATATATACATAGATATATATATACATACATAGATATATATATATATATATATATATATATATATATATCTATTTATTAGAGATCTCGAGAATGGTGAATGCTGTCATGTGAAGGACTGTTCATTATACAAGGATCAGTTTCCTGCGGGCATCATGGCGGTGTCCGGACGGTGTACAGGAGTGACACATCATTCCGCTTCACCTGTTTGGGGAGAGTGCAGCGAGTACTCCCCTCCCTGCGCACATCCACAGCAGCCTCCCCTCCTCACTGATTATGCTTCTGGCAGGATCTCCCTGGTATTGAATGGGTTAAAGGAGGAATCTGCCCACCAGGCGGCAGGTGGTAACAGGGTCCTGATTGGCGGGGTGGTATTCTGTGCAGTGTGCTGCTGCAGTGAGCAGCTTGTGGCACTAGGTGGCGCTCCGTCCATGTGGGAGCTTGTGTCACTGCATCCCAGACACAATGCAGGACAGAGAACAATAGCTTTGTCTTCTGGCCTCTGTCCCCCTGCGTCACCCCACATTCCTGGCTGGCCTCTGCTCTGTGCCCATACCCCTGGCCCGTCTCGGTGCCCAGCCTCCCTCCAAGGTGGGCGAACGTTATACCCCTGCCCAGGTGACATGTACCAAACAGGAGTCCATTAGTAGCCAGGCAATCATTAGAAGACACGGCTGATACACGACTAGAGCAGGTAACGGGGCCCCGCTGCCAAAAAAGGTCATTTAAAGGGAAAATGTTTATGTGCAAAAATTTTGCCCTTTCAGATAACTTTCTAAAATAACCTTTAGGAGATGATGCGGTTGTTCCTCTGCTCCATGAAGCTTATAATGAACTGTCATCCAGAGGGCGGCCATATTGCTGGCTATACGCGCCGTCTTATTTCGTTGTATCAGTAAAATGTCACCAGGAGGAATTACCTAAGGGACATTGGAAATGGCTGCCACTCTGTTAAGGTTTATTAGAGAACAATGAGGAATTCCGCCTATTTCTATGAGACTTTGTCGAATAGGCCTCAAGTTCTAAATGCAGCTTTGATTGGGATTGGAGTATAAAATTAAGTTGTGGTGTAATGTATCTACAGATCCAACCCTCTCCGTGCCCTGAAGGCAGCCTGTGGGGAACTACAAGTCTCAGACTGTCCGTGGTGTTACGTGTTAATGGCCACACCCATTGATGACACTTACAGGGTAATTCGGTGGATTATAGGTCACATGACACACAAGGTGGTGGCACTTGGAAGAGGGGGTCACACACCAGACGCATGCAAATCTATGATCGGGGTGAGGGGGCATCGCCAGAGGCACGAGCAGGCCACGAGCCACAGTCCTGGGCGACAACAAGTGCCAGCAGCCATGTGCAGATGTAGCAGCCCGTCGGGTGCAGACCCCAATACTGCCGAGTATAATCTGCTCTAGTCACATTCAGAGCAGCGGAGCTCACCTCGCAGCACTGCTTCTTGTTTAGTGTCTGCTGTGCTGCATTGTGGGACATGTAATGATTACATGAATCTACTCCAGTCACATCCAGAGCTGCACCGACCTCTGCAGGATGTGTAGTGCCTGCTGTGAGCACTAAAACTTCCAGAATGCACAGCAGCAGAATATGCTGTGTCGGAAACACGCCTGACCCAGCGACAGCAGAAGAGCAGCAGAAGATCTGTGCAGCTCTGGGTGTTACTAGAGGATGGCCTCATTCTCTGGAGCTGCCAACATCATTATCTCATGGGCGGTTGGTGGGTAATAGAGGACAGGAGCCTGCTTGTGCCTCTAGGACTGGACGGGGGGTAGGGAGTCCATGCTGAGACATTTCTTACCAGCTTCAGAGAAAGCTTCACGGGAGATCACAGAAAAAATGATAAAAAAAAAGAGGAAAAAAGAGAAAGTGCACGTCAGAGAGGGATGAATGGCACCAGTAAACCTCACACCAAACATAGCCTGCGCCAAAGTTCACAAGAGCCGCACAGCGCCCCCGCAGGCCAGGGAGAGTCATCACAGGAGGACGTGCTCGTGCTGCTGCAGCGTCCTAGTGTCCACAGCATCAATCCCCCAGAGCTGAAAATATAGCGCAAACCAAAGAAGAGCAAATAAAAGGGCCATGGGTCACAAGCACAGGGCCCAGGGGGATAAAACCTGCAGGGTAAGATGGTTATCCTTCCCTCCCCATCGATCGTCGGTAGCTCTGCCGATGTCAGGGGATACTGCACTTCTGGTATTCCATTCATGAACAGCAAGCACAGCTATAGGAATACCACCATGTGTGACCATCCTCTGTGAGCGGTGCTGCACACCTGGGGGATGAATCACAGTGCTGGCCGCTACTCCTGCAGACAGGGGGCGCTCTGCAGACGGTGACCTTCCTGGCACAGGGTGACAGATGGTGACAGCTCGCTGCAGTGACATCAGGAGGAGAATACAAAACACAGCAGAGCGGGCACTCAGCCTGGCACAGAGATCCGGGAAAATATCCACCATCCCCCACAAGAAGCTATGCCGGGGGGTCGCCACCTCTGCACCACCTATAGCTGCATAAACAGGGGGGATATGTGCCAACTACAACCCTACCACTGATCAGTGCACACGGGAGGAACCAGGACTGGAGGATGATGGGACTGATAGTGCAGGATGAGCATTAGACTGTGAGCTCCGGGAGTCAGGGATGATGGTAGTAGTGATACATTGCGTGATTGGAGATTAGATTGTGAGCTCTTGGGTCGAGGATGATGGGGGTGATAGATCAGTCTGCGAGTTCCTGGGATTAGTGGGTGATCAGCTGGCGCAGCGCTGATATAATCTCCCGTTGTCTCTGTATAATGCAGCTGGGTAGATTTCAGGTGCCAGCCCTGGATTTCCTGTTGTTCTGCCCGCTGTGGCCACTTTGTGAACTTTGGCGCGGCTCTGATGAACACATTTCTAGATCCAGACAAAGATGCACACAGACACACGGCAGGAAGGAAGACATGTCCTGGGAATCACCTACGAAGCAATTGCAGAGCTTGAACGCTGCCCGCACGTCATTGCCATCGGTCCTGCAGGGTTCAAGACTGGGGCACAAAGACCCTTTTAAAGGCATGGTGCCCAGTGGCAATGTGTGCAGGACTCGCATAGGGAAGCACATGGCGGGCAGATGTCCGACACGCATCTAAACAAGCTGTGAAATGTGGCCCGTCCCTGAGAGAATGACTACACGGTCTCTGGCGGGACGGGGGAGGGGAGGTCTGATTAGCGTCTAATCTCTGTCCAAAGCCATCTGCAGGATCCAGACGCGGAGCGCGGTGCACAGACGGCCCAGCGTGCTCGGCAATCCGTGCCACCAAAGTTTTAACATGGGGCAGAGAACAGGTGATCTGCCTGCTCTAGAGCCCTTCAGGGCCTTCCACCACTTAGCTGTCATGGTGGACAGGGATTACAGCTTCTGGTGATAGTCCTGACACGGCCGGCTCCGCACATTCAGTGACAAGTGGCAGGATGGTGCCAAGGTGCACAGAAGATCTCCTTAAGATTAAGTAGGATTAAGAGGCAGTCAAGTAGAGTAGACCTTCCCGGCCCAATTAAAGGTGATGCGACACATCAGGGTCCCATTGTATGCTCTGCACTAAAACTTTATTTATTAACTTTATTGATGATGTGCACAGACTGCGCCTTGTATCCCACTGCAATACCCAAAACATCCACGGACCATCGGGGGGAAGGGGGGGCGCTGATCAGGGAAGTCTGCAGCAGAGTCTTATCCTAGAGGGATGGTGAGAGTCATACTTCAGCTCCCAAAACCACATGACACAACAGTGACATCTATGCCGGCTCACAACAACTTGTTTTAGAGGGGCCTCCCGTTATACAGACATAAAACTGCAGAAAGCTTTCTAATACACCCTGTGTATTTATTTCAGACTACTCCCAAGACCACTGCTTGCTGTTAGCGAATGGGGACACTTTCACATCCAGATGCTGAATACTTCTCACAGTTGAGGATTTGCTACAATTGTATCTGGCCTGGACAATCCCCTGTAGACCCCAGGAGAACACAAGGTAACCTGCTGTCAAAGAAGTGGAGAAGACTTGTGCTGACCTCATGGTCTAGGCTGGATACAAGCAAGAATGCTTCCTTTCATTGACAGCAAGCACAGATCTTGAAATTAATATGAAAATGAGGTGTAAAATGTAAGAAAGTAGAAGTGATGGTGTTTTACAGCCAGGAGACCGCACAGTTTCCTTCATCGCCTCGGATCAGTCAGCGCAGTGAATGGAGGAGCCGGCCGCCGGTCTATCGGTGCCGCGTCACTTACGACATAGTCCCTAGCCTCAAAGGCGCACGTGGCTTTTCCTAGCGTCCTCTTCATCATTGCCTTGTGAAAACACAAAGACTGAGTCTGCGGCCAAGTCAGCGAGGAGACAAAAGCAAAAAAGGGAGTTAGGGTGGTCGCCGGCGCCTGCCGGGTGTTGGTGTCAGGGGCCAGTTTGTTTCCGGGCCATATTACTGGTCACCCAGCTTTCCCAGGAACAGAAAATGAAGAGACAACTGCACAGAATGTAGTAATGTCAGTAACCTAACGCTGTGCAGGGTGATGGGTGGGAGGCTCTGCTGCCTCTATGAGACACACTGTCACACTGTACAGGCACCACAGCTCTGCGAGAAGAGAACAGCCCCAGCTACATATACGATCATCGAAGACAGGACACAACTGTGACCACAGCTGCAGGAAGACGCAGCCAGGCTCAGCTCCTATGGGGCGGATATCATACAGAGTGTCTGTGCTGCACTCAGTCCGGCACCAGGAGGAGGAGGACGGCTTCTCATAAAGACCCCCAACCCCTCATCCCATCCCCCAATCTGAAAATAATATCATTACATTAGCAAAATCACTGAGTGAAGGGAGCAGCGTACCGGGTTGAGCTATTGGCGGGCCTTCACCGCTGATCTCTAGTGATGGATAGGCGGCATTCTCAGTGATGTCACCGCTGATCTCTAGTGATGGATAGGCGGCATTCTCAGTGATGTCACCGCTGATCTCTAGTGATGGATAGGAGGCATTCTCAGTGATGTCACCGCTGATCTCTAGTGATGGATAGGCGGCATTCTCAGTGATGTCACCGCTGATCTCTAGTGATGGATAGTCAGCGTTCTCAGTGATGTCACCTCTGATCTCTAGTGATGGATAGGCGGCATTCTCAGTGATGTCACCTCTGATCTCTAGTGATGGATAGGAGGCATTCTCAGTGATGTCACCGCTGATCTCTAGTGATGGATAGGCGGCATTCTCAGTGATGTCACCTCTGATCTCTAGTGATGGATAGGCGGCATTCTCAGTGATGTCACCGCTGATCTCTAGTGATGGATAGGCGGCATTCTCAGTGATGTCACCGCTGATCTCTAGTGATGGATAGGCGGCATTCTCATTGATGTCACCGCTGATCTCTAGTGATGGATAGGCGGCATTCTCAGTGATGTCACCTCTGATCTCTAGTGATGGATAGGCGGCATTCTCAGTGATGTCACCGCTGATCTCTAGTGATGGATAGGCGGCATTCTCAGTGATGTCACCGCTGATCTCTAGTGATGGATAGGCGGCATTCTCAGTGATGTCACCTCTGATCCCTAGTGATGGATAGGGGGCATTCTTAGTGATGTCACCGCTGATCTCTAGTGATGGATAGGCGGCATTCTCAGTGATGTCACCGCTGATCTCTAGTGATGGATAGGCAGCATTCTCAGTGATGTCACCGCTGATCTCTAGTGATGGATAGGCGGCATTCTCAGTGATGTCACCGCTGATCTCTAGTGATGGATAGGCGGCATTCTCAGTGATGTCACCGCTGATCTCTAGTGATGGATAGGGGGCATTCTCAGTGATGTCACCGCTGATCTCTAGTGATGGATAGGCAGCATTCTCAGTGATGTCACCTCTGATCTCTAGTGATGGATAGGCGGCATTCTCAGTGATGTCACCGCTGATCTCTGGTGATGGATAGGCGGCATTCTCAGTGATGTCACCTCTGATCTCTAGTGATGGATAGGCGGCATTCTCAGTGATGTCACTGCTGATCTCTAGTGATGGATAGGCGGCATTCTCAGTGATGTCACCTCTGATCTCTAGTGATGGATAGGCGGCATTCTCAGTGATGTCACCGCTGATCTCTGGTGATGGATAGGCGGCATTCTCAGTGATGTCACCGCTGATCTCTAGTGATGGATAGGCGGCATTCTCAGTGATGTCACCGCTGATCTCTAGTGATGGATAGGTGGCATTCTCAGTGATGTCACCGCTGATCTCTAATGTCACCGCTGATCTCTAATGATGGATAGGCGGCATTCTCAGTGAAGTCACCACTGATCTCTAGTGATGGATAGGCGGCATTCTCAGTGAAGTCACCGCTGATCTCTAGTGATGGATAGGCGGCATTCTCAGTGAAGTCACCGCTGATCTCTAGTGATGGATAGGCGGCATTCTTAGTGATGTCACCGCTGATCTCTAGTGATGGATAGGTGGCATTCTTAGTGATGTCACCGCTGATCTCTAGTGATGGATAGGCGGCATTCTCAGTGATGTCACCTCTGATCTCTAGTGATGGATAGGCGGCATTCTCAGTGATCTCACCGCTGATCTCTAGTGATGGATAGGCGGCATTCTCAGTGATGTCACCGCTGACCTCTAGTGATGGATAGACGGCATTCTCAGTGATGTCACCGCTGATCTCTAGTGATGGATAGGAGGCATTCTGAGTGATGTCACAGCTGATCTCTAGTGATGGATAGGCAGCATTCTCAGTGATGTCACCGCTGATCTCTAGTGATGGATAGGAGGCATTCTGAGTGATGTCACAGCTGATCTCTAGTGATGGATAGGCGGCATTCTCAGTGATGTTACTGCTGATCTCTAGTGATGGATAGGCGGCATTCTCAGTGATGTCACTGCTGATCTCTAGTGATGGATAGGCGGCATTCTGAGTGATGTCACAGCTGATCTCTAGTGATGGATAGGCGGCATTCTCAGTGATGTCACTGCTGATCTCTAGTGATGGATAGGTGGCATTCTCAGTGATGTCACTGCTGATCTCTAGTGATGGATAGGCGGCATTCTCAGTGATGTCACCGCTGATCTCTAGTGATGGATAGGAGGCATTCTGAGTGATGTCACAGCTGATCTCTAGTGATGGATAGGCGGCATTCTCAGTGATGTCACTGCTGATCTCTAGTGATGGATAGGTGGCATTCTCAGTGATGTCACCGCTGATCTCTAGTGATGGATAGGCGGCATTCTCAGTGATGTCACTGCTGATCTCTAGTGATGGATAGGCGGCATTCTCAGTGATGTCACCGCTAATCTCTAGTGATGGATAGGAGGCATTCTCAGTGATGTCACCGCTGATCTCTAGTGATGGATAGGCGGCATTCTCAGCCACCGATCTCTAGATTTTTACACACCAGTACCTCAGCCCAGTAGTCGCTCTCTCCACCATTACTTCTCAGCTAGCCGATGGCCACAGTGATGAGTGATCGGTGGTCGCAGGTGATGAGGGTACAGATGAAGCATACAGGGGATACACCAGAGCACGACTTACCCCGCGCTTTAGACTCCTGAAGCAGTGGATTTTGGGTTTGGAGGTCATGAAGTCGTTGAGGCGATGGGAGAGGGGCTCCTTTTGCTGCTTGGGAGACTGGGGGCCGTTGGGAACAGCAGAGGGTGAGGCAGAGGCCGGGGGCGGAGGAGGGGGCTGATGAGGGGACGTTAAGAGGGACATAAGCTATATGTAAGAGAAGGAGCAGTGACAGAAGAGAAACCAAAGCAAAAGAAACAAAAATAATAAAAACACAAAACCAAAAGGGTTAAAAACAACATGAAATATGAACCAATTATATCAAATCAAGAAAAAGTACAAATAAAAATAAAATAAAAAAAGGCGATTCCATGGCAGTGGTGGTGGCTGTGACAGAGAGGAAGGAAGCTGGCAATGTTAGGAGAAGAAGCGATACTCAGTGAAGAAACTGCTCCAGAGCCATGCAGACTTCATGCAGCAGCATCCCCCTCCCTCCCCAAACTGCACCTGCCACCAGGCTGTGCATGCAGCCGTGCACTACATCGCTACCGTAATCAGTTATCACCCACTTTGTTTATAACCCTTTTCCATTATTTAAAGGGGAAGTTTAGAAAAGACTTCCAGTGAGCGCCACCTCCTAGGAACAGTACGGTATTGTACCTTACTCTTATTTATGTTAATGGAGCTCAGCTGCAATACCAGCCACAACCTGAAGAAAGAGGTGGCACAGTTTTAGGAAGAAAACAGAGCCATCTTTTTCTAACCCTGAACAGCCCCTTTATTGAATGGCACGGGCTCCTTTATTTCTGATTAAACAGAGGACAGAGAGTCCAGCAGCACATCGCATCACAGTCTGCAGATCAGTCCCTAGGGGTGCACATTATAGGACAGGGCCCCATTAAATATCACCCCTCCCCGCACAGCACACTACACCTCTGTAGCGCTGCTTTGATGAAGGCGGTGAATGGCGAGCGTCAGCATGCACAGCGCAAAACCAAGATCAGCTATAAGTAGAAAAAGTCTACCAGAATATCAGCATGGCATAAAGCGAGGGTCCCCCAGTGGTCTGATAGCCCCCCAACCATGCAGCCAATAAACATGCATCAAACCAATGACATCACTGAAATGGGAGGCGTGTCCATTGTATACCGGTGATGTCACACCCCAGTGATGTCACACCCCAGTGATTCAGCCAATCCTCTACTATGGAGGACGATGAGATTCATTATTAACTCTATCACACATGATTTTACAAGTCGGGGGAGGCTGGGGAAGACCCGGGTTTGTGCCATGAAATGCAGAGAAGAGATCCAGGGTTTATAACGCTCGCTATAAACCGCAACCGGAGGTGAGGGCTGTTAGCATGCTGATCGGGAACACTTATTAATGGTGATTAATCTAAATTAATGGTGAAGATGAGAAAATGTTGTAAAATAATCAATAAAATAAAAATAAATAAAAAAGCTAAAAATAAATAAACTATATAAATCTAGAGCACCGGTCCGGGAACCATCGCTCAGTACCTTGTTTTTCTTGATGAAAGGCCACAGTTTTCCGCGGGATTTGCCGGAGATCTTGGGGTCACTCTTCCCATCTGCCCGGCTGTTGGTGAGGCTGGTGTCGGAGATGGTGCGCTTCATGGACTGGGTGAAGTCCTCAAAGTCAACGTCTCCGGGAGGCTCAAAGCCGGACTTATAGGATTCAATAACTGTCTGCGAGTCCTGAGGAAAGAAGGCAAAGAGGGTGAAGCATGAGGTGATCGATCCTACTGCTCTGTGCAGCGTAAAGACTAAAGAGAAGACGTCACAAGGGGAAGAAGGCACCCCAAGAAGGGGAGGAATCGTGCAGGAAACGTCCAAAGTAACCTCCTTATTTCAGAGGGGGAAGGTGAAACAACATGGGGGTGTCACTGCCCTTGAGGTACAACTCCTTGTAGATACAGCCATCCCACTCCAAGCCAGGCACAAACCTGGTCACTGTCTGATAACACATGAGGACAACAGCGATCCCTGGGACTCCGGGGGACACAGCGATCCCTGGGACTCCGGGGGACACAGCGATCCCTGGGACTCCGGGGGACACAGCGATCCCTGGGACTCCGGGGGACACAGCGATCCCTGGGACTCCGGGGGACACAGCGATCCCTGGGACTCCGGGGGACACAGCGATCCCTGGGACTCCGGGGGACACAGCGATCCCTGGGACTCCGGGGGACACAGCGATCCCTGGGACTCCGGGGGACACAGCGATCCCTGGGACTCCGGGGGACACAGCGATCCCTGGGACTCCGGGGGACACAGCGATCCCTGGGACTCCGGGGGACACAGCGATCCCTGGGACTCCGGGGGACACAGCGATCCCTGGGACTCCGGGGGACACAGCGATCCCTGGGACTCCGGGGGACACAGCGATCCCTGGGACTCCGGGGGACACAGCGATCCCTGGGACTCCGGGGGACACAGCGATCCCTGGGACTCCGGGGGACACAGCGATCCCTGGGACTCCGGGGGACACAGCGATCCCTGGGACTCCGGGGGACACAGCGATCCCTGGGACTCCGGGGGACACAGCGATCCCTGGGACTCCGGGGGACACAGCGATCCCTGGGACTCCGGGGGACACAGCGATCCCTGGGACTCCGGGGGCCTTATCGGCCGGGGGACACAGCGATCCCTGGGACTCCGGGGGCCTTATCGGCCGGGGGACACAGCGATCCCTGGGACTCCGGGGGCCTTATCGGCCGGGGGACACAGCGATCCCTGGGACTCCGGGGGCCTTATCGGCCGGGGGACACAGCGATCCCTGGGACTCCGGGGCATTATTGGCCGAGGACACAGCGATCCTGGGATTCTGGGGCATTATTGACCGGGGACACAGCAATCCTGAGACTGTGGGGCATTACTGGCCGAGGACACAGCGATCCTGGGGCATTATCGGCCGAGGACACAGTGATCTTGGGGCTGTGGGGCATTATTGGCAGAGGACACGGTGATCCTGGGACTGTGGGGCATTATTGGCCGGGGCACAGCTATCCTGGGACTGTGAGGCATTATTGGCCGGGGCACAGCGATCCCTGGGACTGTGAGGCATTATTGGCAGGGGCACAGAGATCCTGGGACTGTGGGGCATTATTGGCCGGGGCACAGCGATCCTGGGACTATGGGGCATTATTGGCCGGGGCACAGCGATCCTGGGACTGTGGGGCATTACTGGCCGAGGACACAGCGATCCTGGGGCATTATCGGCCGAGGACACAGCAATCCTGGGACTGTGGGGCATTATTGGCAGAGGACACAGTGATCCTGGGACTGTGGGGCATTATTGGCAGAGGACACAGTGATCCTGGGACTGTGAGGCATTATTGGCCGGGGCACAGCGATCCCTGGGACTGTGGGGCATTATTGGCCGGGGCACAGAGATCCTGGGACTGTGGGGCATTATTGGCCGGGGCACAGTTATCCTGGGACTGTGGGGCATTATTGGCCGGGGCACAGTGATCCTGGGACTGTGGGGCATTACTGGCCGAGGACACAGCTATCCTGGGACTGTGGGGCATTATTGGCCGGGGCACAGCGATCCCTGGGACTTTGGGGCATTATTGGCCGGGGCACAGAGATCCTGGGACTGTTGGGCATTATTGGCCGGGGCACAGAGATCCTGGGACTGTGGGGCATTATTGGCCGGGGCACAGAGATCCTGGGACTGTGGGGCATTATTGGCCGGGGCACAGAGATCCTGGGACTGTGGGGCATTATTGGCCGGGGCACAGAGATCCTGGACTGTGGGGCATTATTGGCCGGGGCACAGAGATCCTGGGACTGTGGGGCATTACTGGCCGAGGACACAGCTATCCTGGAACTGTGGGGCATTATTGGCCGGGGCACAGCGATCCCTGGGACTTTGCGGCATTATTGGCCGGGGCACAGAGATCCTGGGACTGTGGGGCATTATTGGCCGGGGCACAGAGATCCTGGGACTGTGGGGCATTATTGGCCGGGGCACAGAGATCCTGGGACTGTGGGGCATTATTGGCCGGGGCACAGAGATCCTGGGACTGTGGGGCATTATTGGCCGGGGCACAGAGATCCTGGGACTGTGGGGCATTATTGGCCGGGGCACAGAGATCCTGGGACTGTGGGGCATTATTGGCCGGGGCACAGCGATCCTGGGACTGTGGGGCATTATTGGCCGGGGCACAGCGATCCTGGGACTGTGGGGCATTATTGGCCGGGGCACAGCGATCCTGGGACTGTGGGGCATTATTGGCCGGGGCACAGCAATCCTGGGACTGTGGGGCATTATTGGCCGGGGCACAGCAATCCTGGGACTGTGAGGCATTATTGGCCGGGGCACAGCGATCCTGGGGCATTATCGGCCGAGGACACAGTGATCCTGGGACTGTGGGGCATTATTGGCAGAGGACACCGTGATCCTGGGACTGTGGGGCATTATTGGCCGGGGCACAGCTATCCTGGGACTGTGAGGCAATATTGGCCGGGGCACAGCGATCCCTGGGACTGTGGGGCATTATTGGCTGGGGCACAGAGATCCTGGGACTGTGGGGCATTATTGGCCGGGGCACAGCGATCCTGGGACTGTGGGGCATTATTGGCCGGGGCACAGCGATCCCTGGGACTGTGGGGCGCTATCATTGGCGCTCACTCGTTATCACTCCGGAGCTATTTCTGGAATGTGATGCAAGACACAGAGAAGTCGGCAGATAGCAGGACGCCTGGCAGAGGGGACAATGCCAGGAGTGGTGCCAAGACCCCATCCCCCGGGAGAGGTGTTGGAGGACAGCTGGAGAGCCGTGGGGTGACGGCAGCCGCGTGCACTTCTTGTTTTCACGCTGCGGTCAGATTAGGAGTCTCTACCCTGTCATTATACATGAGGAAGAGAAGATGTCGCCTGCAATGATCCTGAACTAGTGGAGGTCGCAGCTGCTCCAGGTTTACAGCATTCATTCACCAGGTGAAGAGGCATCAACTCTTCACTGCCTCCCTAAAGTGCAAAAAAGAACCTCATTGGACGTATAAATGTGCTGGGGGTGGTTGTCGCATCCCCTCCCCCGATGCTATAAGGGGCATTACACATCTGTGCTCTACATGATGGGAGGAGTAGTCCGATTTCAATCCATATTCCGTCACCATAGGACTTCTGCAATGTCCTTACATCACTGGATGCTATAACTGCTGGGGCTTCGTGACAGTGACGTCCACAGGGGATCTTTGTATTCAGGCTCTGGATAATGGAGGACGAGGGAGACGTATTGTAGCCGCCACGGCGGTGATGTCATCTTGACATCTGTCTCCGGTCGGTGTAACGGAGGATCCACGCGGCGCCCACATCTGGAGATCGCTCTGCGGTCTTGATAAGACGCTGCTGGAAAGTTCGTCTTAAAGGAGAAATGACCCCCGGGATGTTGGACTGTGTCATTACGCTGGAATCTCCACTGACATGAGTGGGGGGCAGTGACCAGGAATGAAGGGGCTGTAGTCCCCAGCACGTCCGCTCTTACTAAACATGGCTGTACAGTAATGAGATCCATATGTGCACAGAGCAAAAAGGGGTTCAGCTACTCGGCACATCCATGACTGCAAGACGGAGTGGTGGAAGAAATACTGTCCTTCAGCAGCACAGTGTATTTCAGGAGAGGAGATGGTACAAGAGAGTTGGTTAGTGGAAGAAGAAGGGTCTCTCACCAGCACAGAGTATTTCAGGAGAGGAGTGTGCTGAAGAGCGTCCCAGTCATTATCTCACATCTGGTGGATTTACATATACACATGAGAACGTATGTACAATGGTGTCAGATGTGTGGAAAATTATCCGCACAGTAGAATAACAGCAGAAGATGGGGGTGATAATCCGCTGACCTAATAACAGGAAGGCAGGGCGTGCTGGAACAGCAGATAGCGATTTCATGTTTTTTTCCCTGATCGATAGGTGTCACATCCTCAGCGCTCTGCAGGATTTCCCAGGACTCAACAACAGATAAGACACGGCGACAAACACATCTCCACCCAGCGCTCAGGAAGGAAACTGGAGGTCTGGCACTGATACAGGTATATCCATGATAGTAATGGAGGCTGCAGCCTGGTGGATGGCCCAGAGGTGAAGGAAGAACGGCTGAGTCGAGGTCACACACCGCCTGTGACAACACGGCTGTAATAGCACATAGCAGCATGGCCACCATGCATTACCATCCTGTATTATACACCAGAGCTGCGCTCACTATTCTGCTGGTGCAGTCACTGTGTACATACATTACTGATCCTGCAGTGATCCTGAGTTACATCCTCTATTATACTCCAGAGCTGCACTCACTATTCTGCTGGTGCAGTCACTGTGTACATACATTACATTACTTATTCTTTAATGATCCTGCGTTACATCCTGTATTATACTCCAGAGCTGCACTCACTATTCTGCTGGTGCAGTCACTGTGTACATACATTACTTATCCTGTACTGATCCTGCGTTACATCCTCTATTATACTCCAAAGCTGCACTCACTATTCTGCTGGTGCAGTCACTGTGTACATACATCACATTACTGATCCTGAGTTACATCCTGTATTATACCCCAGAGCTGCACTCACTATTCTGCTGGTGGAGTCATTGTGTACATACATTATATTACTTATCCTGTACTGATCCTGAGTTACATCCTGTATTATACTCCAGAGCTGCACTCACTATTCTGCTGGTGCAGTTACTGTGTACATACAGTACAGACCAAAAGTTTGGACACACCTTCTCATTTAAAGATTTTTCTGTATTTTCATGACTATGAAAATTGTACATTCACACTGAAGGCATCAAAACTATGAATTAACACATGTGGAATTATATACTTAACAAAAAAGTGTGAAACAACTGAAAATATGTCTTATATTCTAGGTTCTTCAAAGTAGCCACCTTTTGCTTATATGACTGCTTTGCAAACTCTTGGCATTCTCTTGATGAGCTACAAGAGGTACTCAACGGAAATGGTCTTCCAACAATCTTGAAGGAGTTCCCAGAGATGCTTAGCACTTGTTGACCCTTTTGTCTTCACTCTGCAGTTCAACTCACCCCAAACCATCTCGATTGGGTTCAGGTCTGGTGACTGTGGAGGCCAGGTCATCTGGCGTAGCACCCCATCACTCTCCTACTTGGTCAAATAGCCCTTACACAGCCTGGAGGAGTGTTTGGGGTCATTGTCCTGTTGAAAAATAAATGATGGTTCAACTAAACGCAAACCGGATGGAATAGCATGCCGCTGCAAGATGCTGTGGTAGCCATGCTGGTTCAGTATGCCTTCAATTTTGAATAAATCCCCAACAGTGTCACCAGCAAAGCACCCCCACACCATCACATCTCCTCCTCCATGCTTCACGGTGGGAACCAGGCATGTAGAGTCCATCCGTTCACCTTTTCTGCATCGCACAAAGACACGGTGTCAAATTTGGACTCATCAGACCAAAGCACAGATTTCCACTGGTTTAATGTCCATTCCTTGTGTTCTTTAGCCCAAACTTGTCTCTTCTGCTTGTTGCCTGTCCTTAGCAGTGGTTTCCTAGCAGCTATTTTACCATGAAGGCCCGCTGCACAAAGTCTCCTCTTAACAGTTGTTGAAGAGATGTGTCTGCTGCTAGAACTCTGTGTGGCATTGACCTGGTCTCTAATCTGAACTGCTGTTAACCTGCAATTTCTGAGGCTGGTGACTCGGATAAACTTATCCTCAGAAGCAGAGGTGACTCTTGGTCTTCCTTTCCTGGGGCGGTCCTCATGTGAGCCAGTTTCTTTGTAGCGCTTGATGGTTTTTGCAACTGCACTTGGGGACACTTTCAAAGTTTTCCCAATTTTTCAGACTGACTGACCTTCATTTCTTAAAGTAATGATGGCCACTCGTTTTTCTTTACTTAGCTGCTTTTTTCTTGTCATAATATAAATTCTAACAGTCTATTCAGTAGGACTATCAGCTGTGTATCCACCTGACTTCTGCACAACACAACTGATGGTCCCAACCCCATTTATAAGGCAAGAAATCCCACTTATTAAACCTGACAGGGCACACATTTGAAGTAAAAACCATTTCCGGTGACTACCTCTTGAAGCTCATCAAGAGAATGCCAAGAGTGTGCAAAGCAGTCATCAAAGCAAGGGGTGGCTACTTTGAAGAACCTAGAACATAAGACATATTTTCAATTGTTTCACACTTTTTTGTTAAGTATATAATTCCACATGTGTTAATTTATAGTTTTGATGCCTTCAGTGTGAATGTACAATTTTCATAGTCATGAAAATACAGAAAAATCTTTAAATGAGAAGGTGCGTCCAAACTTTTGGTCTGTACTGTATATTACATTACTTATCGTGTACTGATCCTGAGTTACATCCTGTATTATACTCCAGAGCTGGACTCACTATTCTGCTGGTGCAGTCACTGTGTACATACATTACATTACTTCTCCTGTACTGATACTGAGTTACATTCTGTATGATACTCCAGAGCTGCACTCACTATTCTGCTGGTGCAGTCACTGTGTACATACATTACATTACTTATCCTGTACTGATCCTGAGTTACATCCTGTATTATACTCCAGAGCTGCACTCACTATTCTGCTGGTGCAGTCACTGTGTACATATATTACATAACTTATCCTTTAATGATCCTGCGTTACATCCTGTATTATACTCCAGAGCTGCACTCACTATTCTGCTGGTGCAGTCACTGTGCACATACATTACTTATCCTGTACTGATCCTGAGTTACATCCTCTATTATACTCCAAAGCTGCACTCACTATTCTGCTGGTGCAGTCACTGTGTACATACATTACTTATCCTGTGCTGCTCCTGAGTTACATCCTGTATTATACTCCAGAGCTGCACTCACTATTCTGCTGGTGCAGTCACTGTGTACATACATTACTTATCCTGTACTGATTCTGAGTTGCATCCTGTATTATACTCCAGAGCTGCACTCACTATTCTGCTGGTGCAGTCACTGTGTATATACATTACTTATCCTGTACTGATCCTAAGTTACATCCTCTATTATACTCCAAAGCAGCACTCACTATTTTGCTGGTGCAGTCACTGTGTACATACATTACATTACTGATCTTGTACTGATCCTGAGTTACATCCTGTATTATACTCCAGAGCTTCACTCACTATTCTGCTGGTGCAGTCACTGTGTACATACATTACTTATCCTGTACTGATCCTGAGTTACATCCTGTATTATACTCCAGAGCTGCACTCACTATTCTGCTGGAGCAGTCACTGTGTACATACATCACATTACTTATCCTGAGTTACATCCTGTATTATACTCCAGAGCTGCACTCACTATTCTGCTGGAGCAGTCACTGTGTACATACATCACATTACTTATCCTGAGTTACATCCTGTATTATACTCCAGAGCTGCACTCACTATTCTGCTGGAGCAGTCACTGTGTACATACATCACATTACTTATCCTGAGTTACATCCTGTATTATACTCCAGACCTGCACTCACTAGTTTGCTGGTGCAGTCAGTATTTACATATATTACATGTTCTGTAACATTCTCCAGAGCTGCGCTCAATGTTCTGCCTCCTACCTGTTTCCCATTGATAGAGTCCGCTGACTTTGTGATTCCGTCCAGACATTTCCCGATGATGGGGATCACCTGGCGGTCGAGATCTGCATAGGTTTTCAGTGAATCGCCCAGCCGCACTATCCTCTTTTCCTCCATGTCTTGTAGTTTCTAGGGGGTAATATGAGATTTTGGGAAGGAAAATCAGGAGAATGATCCTGTTTTGCTCATAGATGAGGGTTTGTTACAATGTGTCTGGTCTGGACAATCCTCTGTGAGCTCCGGGCTGATACACTGCGGTGTGTGGACAGGTTTACACCTGGGAGCAGAGGTGTGACCGCACAGCTGTGCACAGACTCCAGCTGAGCTAGAACTAGAAGTCTCAGCATGCCATGCTTCCCTGGGAGTAGACAGTATGGTTGTTATACACTGGGTGTTTGGGCAGCTGAGACTTGTGGTTCCACGAGCAGTGAAGCAGCGAGTCACCTGGAAGATGGCGGGGATGTGCGTGTGGTAGTGCTCCTGCTGCTCGTGGTTGAACTTCTGTAACACGGAGGAGTAATCTCCTTTGCTGTCGTCTGCCATCTGGTGACGTATCTGCGCCTGCTGCCGCGCCTGCGGGAGGTAGAGAGCCGGATTAGTGAGAGGGCGGCAGATACAATCCATCATCATAAACATATAATCTACGGGGGCATCCGATAATCCAGCACCCAACAATCCGGAAACCCAGCAAACAAGATTCCCAGGCCGCACTGGTGGAGGAGAGGTAGCGACATCTGACAACCTGCATCACAAGGAGTCTGGCACAGAGGTTGTCACCCAGGTTTCTAAGACTCCGAAGTGACACAGCGGCGTCTCTGCCACGAGCCGGGGGCAGCGGAAGCAGAACTGGATACTGAGGACTAATCTCCAAAACAGCAGCGGAAAGTTACAGACAATCCAACAAGAGAGACTCAGTGAGCGGCAGCTCCCGTATGTGCAGATGATGGGAGTCATACACTCCAAGAGCAAACAATGGGGTCATACATACAAGGGGAGGATGATGGGGGTCATACCTACACAAAGAGGATGATGGGGGTCATACATACAAGGGGAGGATGATGGGAATCATACATACATACATACATACATACATACATGGGGAGGATAAGGCGGGTCATACATACAGAGGGTGGATGATGGGGGTCATACATACACAGAGGATGATGGGGTCATACATACACAGGGTGGATGATGGGGTCATACACACAAGGGAAGGATGATAAGAGTCATACACACAAGGGGAGGATGATGGGAATCATACATACTTACAAGGGGAGGATAAGGCGGTCATACATACAGAGGGTGGATGATGGGGGTCATACATACACAAAGAGGATGATGGGGTCATACACACAAGGGAAGGATTATAAGGGTCATACACACAAGGGGAGGATGATGGGGGTCATACATACACAAAGAGGATGATGGGGTCATACACACACAAAGAGGATGATGGAGGTCATACATACACAAAGAGGATGTGCAAAGCAGTCATCAAAGCAAAAGGTGGCTACTTTGAAGAACCTAGAATATAAGACATATTTTCAGTTGTTTCACACTTTTTTGTTAAGTATATAATTCCACATGTGTTAATTCATAGTTTTGATGCCTTCAGTGTGAATGTACAATTTTCATAGTCATGAAAATACAGAAAAATCTTTAAATGAGAAGGTGTGTCCAAACTTTTGGTCTGTACTGTACATACATACAAGGGGAGGATAAGGCGGGTCATACATACAGAGGGTGGATGATGGGGGTCATACATACACAGGGTGGATGATGGGGTCATACACACAAGGGGAGGATGATGGGGGTCATACATACACAAAGAGGATGATGGAGGTCATACATACAAGGGGAGGATGATAGGGGTCATACATACAAGGGGAGGATGATAGGGGTCATACATACAAGGGGAGGATGATAGGGGTCATACATACAAGGGATACACAGGGTGGATGATGGGGGTCATACACATAAGGGAAGGATGATGGGGTAATACATACAGGGGTAGGATGATAGGATCATACACACAAGGGAAGGATGATAGGGGTCATACATACAAAGGATACACAGGGTGGATGATGGGGGTCATACACACAAGGGAAGGATGATGGAGTAATCCATACAGGGACTGGATGATGGGGGTCATACACACAAGGGAAGGATGATAGGGATCATACATACAAGGGGAGGATGATAGGGGTCATACATACAAAGGATACACAGGGTGGATGATGGGGGTCATACACACAAGGGAAGGATGATGGGGTAATCCATACAGGGACTGGATGATGGGGGTCATACACATAAGGGAAGGATGATGGGGTAATACATACAGGGGGAGGATGATAGGGGTAATACATACAAGGGGATGATGATGGGGGTCATACATACATAAAGAGGATGATGGAAGTCATACATACAAGGGGAGGATAATGCAGGTTATACATACAGGGGGTGGATGATGGGGGTCATAAACACTTTGTTGGTCTCATTGGTGAAGCTTTGTTACTGTGTATTGGTGCATGATAACATCTGTGGTTTCGGTCTGGTGTATTGTGAATTCTCACACTGAGGACCAGAGATTTATGCTTCGCTACCACTGGCACCACGGGAATCGCTATGGCAACTGCTTTGCCGATCCTCTGGGCTCAGCGACGTCTGGCACAAACCCTGGAGACATATGCACCGACCCAAATATTTACTGTCACATTGTAACTGCGGAGGATGTGAGGAGCTGGCACACACATTACAGCATCGCTACCAGCGGAGCGCGGCACCTGCGAGATACAGGGAAATCAGAAGTATCCCCAACCGATAGGCGGACGGGGCGGTCAGACAGGAGAGGCGGCAATAGCAGACGCTTATCTCCGCACACGCCATGCCATCGAGTTGCAGGTGTCAGTGGCCTTATTGCTGGGTGATGACCCCTGCAGGCCCCACATGCCCATCTCACCGGTCACCCAGCTTTCCGGGAGGCCATAAATGTGAGTGAGGTTCCCCCTGCATCCCCCGTGCACCGCTGCTCTCCACATACCTGCCTCATTACCCTGGTGAGAGGATGAGCGGCGCCGTGGCTGAATGCTGCCCATTATGTGAGGGGGGGGGGGGGGGTAATGCTGGCATTGTCCTGGCAGAGAGTTGCTTATCCACTGATCTGTGTGCAAGGAATACACTGGCCCCAAATCCTGTGCCAGCGGCCTCCAGCTCTGAAAAGACTACGCTGTGGCCGGGAGGAAGCAATATGGCAAGGAGAGTGGGAATCTGCACCTCATCTGCATACCAATGCCCAGCACGCCTGCCAATTACCAGTGTCCGAGCCAACATCTGCGCAGACACTCAAAAGACTGAGCAAGAGGATCAGCCGGCAGGACCCCTACATCTGAGGTGGCCGAGGCTGTGGGAATGACAGCCCCGTTATGGGATTGCATAACGGGTACCCGCCAGTGCAGACTGCAGCCCAGGCACACTGTGGGATTTAAAGGGACACTTAACACAAAGTCAGCAGCTGGTATCAGACACATGTGAAGTAAAGGTGTCTAATAATAATAATAATAATAATTTTTATTATATAGCGCCAACATATTCCGCAGCACTTTACAATTAAGTAGGGACATGTACAGACAATATAAACAATACAATGTATGACATTTCAACAGTTACATGAGGAGTGAGGGTCCTGCTCGCAAGCTTACAATCTATATGGAAATGGGGAGACACAATAGGTAGAACATGGTCATCAGCCAGTATCTGTCTAAGAGCAGTTACCGTGTGCTATTTGGTGCATGGAGGATGTGGAGAAAGATGAATAGGCAGGGGCAGATTAAGATTAACATTTAGGAGGGAACAGGGGAGAGTTAGGTTGGTGAGTTGAGGTGATCGGCTTGTCTAAACCGATGTGTTTTTAAAGCATGTTTGAAGACATGGGGGCTAAATATCAGTCGGATCGTTTGGGGTAGTGCATTCCAGAAAACTGGCGTGGCACGAGAGAAGTCTTGGAGACGGATGTGTGAGGTTTGGATTAAGGAGGATGCTAGTCTTCGATCAGTTGCAGAACGGAGGGCACGGGAGGGACGATAGACAGAAATGAGGGATGAGATATAGGACGGTGCAGATTTATAGAGAGCTTTGTGGGTGAGGGAGATGAGTTTGTATTGTATTCTGTGGTGAATGGGTAACCAGTGTAATGACTGGCACAGGGTAGAGGCGTCGGTGGAGTGGCCTGATAGAAATACGACCCTGGCTGCTGCATTCAGAATGGATTGGAGAGGAGAGAGTTTGGTTAGAGGGAGACCGATTAGAAGAGAGTTGCAGTGTCCAGACAAGAGTGAATAAGAGCGACAGTAAGAGTTTTTGCAGCATCAAAGGTGAGAAAAGGTCGGATTTTAGAGATGTTTTTAAGGTGCAGGTGACATGAGCGAGTGAGTGATTGAATATAGGGAATAAAGTAAAGTTGTGTGTCAAATATGACTCCAAGGCAGCGAGCGTGCTGCTGGGGAGTTATGGTGGCACCACCCAAGGAAATTGAAAAGTCAGGTATAGTAGGTTAGTAGAGGGAGGTACAATAAGGAGCTCAGTTTTGGAGAGATTCAGTTTCAGATAGAGGGAGGACATGATGTTAGAGACAGCGGACAGACAATCACTGGTATTTTGTATTAGAGTGGGGGTGATATCAGAGGAAGAGGTGTATAGTTGGGTGTCATCAGCATAGAGATGATACTGGAAACAAAATCTGCTGATGGTTTATCCAATAGGAGCAGTGTATAAGGAGAGGAGGAGGGGACCTAGGACAGATCCTTGGGGAACCCCGATAGTAAGGGGAAGATTAGAGAAAGAAGAGGCGGCAAAAGATACAGTGAAGGACCGGTCAGAGAGATAGGAGGAGAACCAGGAGGGAATGGTTTCATTGAGGCCTATAGAGTGGAGCACAGTGAGGAGGATCTGGTGATCCACTGTGTCAAAGGCGGCAGAGAGATCCAGGAGAATCAGCAGGGAGCAGTGACCATTAGATTTAGCTGTTAGTAGATCATTAGAGACTTTAGTGAGGGCAGTTTCAGTTATCTGAGAGACAGTGGATGAGACAGGAGTGGACCAAGCGTTCCAGAGTTTAGAGATGAAGGGAAGATTAGAGACAGGTCTGTAGTTAGCAGTGAAGTTCTCGTCCAGGGATGGCTTTTTAAGTAAAGGGGTTATGATGGCATGTTTGAATGAAGAGGGAAAGATACCCGAAGAAAAAGAGAGGTTAAATATTTCAGTTAGGTGGGTAGTGACAGCTGGGGAAAGGGACTGAAGGAGATGTGATGCAATAGGGTCACTGTTGCAGGTTGTAGGGCGAGAAGAAGCGAGAAGTCTGGTCACTTCTTTTGTGACCGGCTCGAAAATGGAAAGTGAACTGGAGGTGCAGGAGGGAAGGGGGTCCAGACTCTGAAGGGATTGTGCAAGAATTTCTTGACAGATATGATTGATTTTTTGTAGGAAATAAGTGGCCAGATTGTCAGCACTTAGGTTGGTGACGGGGGTCTGTACTTTAGTGCTCAGGAGGGAGTGGAAGGTTTCAAAGAGCTGTTTAGGATTATTGGCTAGAGATGTGATGAGAGTGGTAAAGTAGACTTGTTTAGCCAGATGGAGAGCAGATACATATTGAGCATGAACTTATAGTGGATGAAGTCTTCTGCCAAAAGTGATTTTCTCCACAGACGCTACAGCACACCTTGAGCAGCGCTGGAAAAAACATGTTTAGAACGTGTGCCAGGGCTGCTGTCTATGCCGGGTCATTCTGCGTATAGCAGGTGCGGCTTCATCCAGGGCACTCCGCAATGTGTTATAGTGTGACAATGCAGAGTCTGGACAGGAGAGGGAGAGGATGGGGGGCTCTGCAGACAAGTAGATGTGACGGCAGCAGGGAAAGCAGGGGGACAAAAAGCTATATGTGCACATAGCAGCACAGAGTATTTCAGGAGTGCAGTGAGAAGATATTGTCGGAGATAGTGACCTGCTCGCTCAGGTGACGAGGTTATATAATGTCATGAGAGATCCTGTCGCAGGGTGATAGTGGAAATAGCAGAGCCACACAGCAGCACAGAGAATTTCAGTAAAGAGACAGAAATAAGCTCTATTGGTGATTACCGAGATACTGAGACCTAAGGCCTCGTCACCAGCAGTCACATGCTGCGTTTGTGGCCGCCTGAGATTACCGCAGAGTCATCCGCTAGATAATTACCGGCATGGCTTTAATTAAGGAGACCCAGATTTAGCTGCGCTGCTCATAAGATGAGATTACAGGAGGACGATGCGTCCCGGATTAACACTTCCACTGCAGACATGATATGTACAAGACGTTTACCCCTGTGCCTGGTATCAACACCACGGGCACTGCTTAAAGTGCAGCTCCACCCGGGGACCGGCACCGCTTCTATAACAATTCCCTGGCAGCTAATGTTCCCCTGCTAGATTGTGTGGTGCCCCCTCCCCTGATCTGCAGTCCACAGTGCAGGGCGGTCTGACCCCCTGTATATCACTCCCGCACAGGTGGAGTGCTCCCTGTCAAAGCCCATTAACATATGGGTATTTTACAAGTGGATGGGCCCTTTCACTGAGTCTGATGGGCACTTAAACCCCAGGTGAAGGGGCCTGTTAAAGTGGACTACGTGGAGGGGCCCTTTAACTGCGGCCCAGACGGAGTTGCTCTCTAGTGACATCTGTTACTGTGCAGATATACCTCACATCACGGCTGTCTGTCTGGAGAGGACGCGGTCGGAGGTAGGTGACCACACATCAGGGCGGATTCCGGGCAATGTTCAGAAAACAATGGCTCCCTGTGGAGAGCTGCAGGAGGCACAGATGAAAGCCTCCGAACCTCGCAGGGTCTTATAGATGCCCCCATACACTCCTATAACATCTGGTAGTATGGGGGGGGATGATGAGAGTTGTCTTCCTGCACAAGGTTCCCCTCTAGAAGTGTCCACAATTCCTTTCCTTCTCTCTATTTACCGGTTAGTGACCATTGAATGAAACGTTTCAAGATCTCTGTTTGCTGCCATTGCATAGCAGCTTCTTTGCTGCTTACATCCCAATTGCCCAAATACTAAAGGTTCCCGCATCTGATGGTCTGTTACAATTGCATCCATTCTATGATCCCATGAGAAGTCAAGACACATTGTAACAAACCTCTAGCACTGACACCTCGCAGAACAAACAACCAGTATTGTTAACTGGACTACGGTTTTCAATCTCTGGATATTTCCATTCACTTACAGCAAGCAGCGTTCTTGAAAATGGTGAAGCATTGAATGGCAAAGTGTATAGTTAAGTGGCAGCACATGGAAGGTCATCTCCTCTCACCGGTGACCTGCACGCCATCTCTGCGGGAAATCTCACAGCGCCGCCTGCTCTGCAGGATAATTTATGGTCATAAATAGTTCATGAAGTGCAGGGGGCGCTCTGTGATCCTGCACTGGGCACTCAGCAGTAATAACAGCCACCACCCTGAATCTGCCATCAGGGGGCGCTGCCACTCGCACTGTGCTTTACCGGGCCCCATACAGCTGTGTGCTTTATCACGAGGCTGGGCTCATCTCCTGCCTGTAGAGTATAAGCTCCTGCAGTTGACACAAGGGATTTTTCTGCTGTTCTGCATGTTTCATGTGTCTGCGCTGCGGTATATGGGGGCACTATAGGTCATTGTCTTCCGTAGCATACATGCTGCTGCTATACATATATATCACAGTGCCCCCTCCTCGCAGCAGCTGCATCATGTAATGGAGCAACTTCTCTGAGGAGCTAGTGGAGGACTCCGTTGTGACAGGAGGAGGGACTGGAGCCCTGGATGTGGTCACAACCCCCAACATACGCTCCAGGAAGATGCTGCCATCTCTGACACGTCTTGTATCCCTCTCACGCAGGATTGCTTCCTCCTGCAGCTCGTGGACAGGGCCGTTCTGCTTGCTGTGACTGAATGAAATCAAGTGTAGAACATTCTCTCCCCTTTCCAGAGGTGGCAACTGCACTGATACATTGTAGCAAGACGCTCAGCTCTGTGAGCAGAACTAGGTCAGGATTGGATTTCATTCATTTACAGCAAACAGACATCTACAACATGCTGAGAAAGGGCAGAACTAAAGCAATTTGAATTTTATTCCCCCACCATTTTCAATATGTCTGCTTGTTGTCAGGGAAGGGAAACATTCACGTTTATAAACAAACAGTTGATGACATTTCTACTGCTCACAGCTGAGGATTTGCTACAATGTTTCAGTCTGGACAATCCTCTGTGTGATGAACCCATCAGCACCAACCTCCTGTCCTGACAGTTTGTTACTATGTGTCAGTCTAGAATCCACAGAGTGTTGTCTACACAGAATACAACTGCAACAAACCCTCAGCTGTGAGGAGATTCAGGATTGGCTTTCCACCTCTGAATGGAAAGTAGGTTTGCATTCACTGACAGCAAGAAAAGATAAAAAGAAGGTAAGGAATTAAAAATGCTAAGTATATAACATGGAGCAGAACTGCAGATGATCTGATGATGAGGACTGGATGCCCCTTGTCCCAATGACGGGGGTCCCTGCTGCCAGTGAGTGAGGGGGTGACAATGATAGCACTGTCACGTGCGCAGCACACAATCCGTGTGATTATCCGCCGGCACAAGGAACAATGGAGGCTTACATGAGTCCTTCATCAGGCCTGCCTGCTGAATTAAGAGGTTATGTAATGACGGGGTCACATGCTGCGCCCCCTGGCAGGACCGGTCACAATTCATGGGCTGTGAGGCACCGCCTGCGCCATCATTATCATAACCCCCCCCCCCGGAAACTCCTCACAGACACCAGATAACAATAACGGGCAGCTGCGGTGTACACACTGCAACTGTGACACCCGGCAGTAATCAAATCTACCCTCTGGCACAATGCGGCCACCCTCATGACACAATGCGGCCACCCTCATGACACAATGCGGTCACCCAGTAGGCATAACACTCATACAATGCCATGCACCGGATGCCCACGCCACACCATCTATCAGTACCGAGACGACACCATCTAGCATCTAGGGGCCGTTACACAGGGGACCCATGGACTTTCATGGGACAGGCCATTCACCCCACCGGTTGTCCTGTACCCTGGTCACATGACCCACGTTAATACTCACTTTCTCCACATCGGCTTTCGTGACGTTGATGTCGGCGTCCATCCTCTCGAAGTACTGCTGGGCCCGGTCCGCCTCCTTACAGTCCCGCTCAAATCTTCTTTTACTCTGAGCAAAAAAAAAAAAAAAAAACATTAAAACTAGTCTCTGCTGGAATCTCACGGTGTGAACGCCGCTTTCCTCCTCCCTCAGGCCTCCTCTGGGGCGGGGCTTAGAAAGTACTTAGGCAGGGGCGGAGCTTATCACAATCACTCCCCCCCTCCCCCAACCTTCATGATAGAGAAAGAGGGTCTTCTGTCTTTACACGGAGGCTGCCAGTGGTGTAACAAGAAGCTTGTGGGCCCCAGTGCAAAAGCTTTAACGGGGACCCCAATTATTGCAAGTCTTTAAAAGTAATGGTCTTTTCATATGGGTCAAAGAGACCTTTGGGGCCCCCTAGGCTCCAGGGCCCGGTGTGATTGTAACCCCTATTATCGTTACGCCTCTGGAGGCTGCCCAGGCCATGTCAGAACTATTACTCCACGCAAACCCTCACTTATCTCTAGTAGCCGCCACTGGGGGGAGAGGAACCTCATTGTTTGAGACACATAAGATACAAACACTGATACGGAGGGGGGGATATTAGTCACTGCAGGAAGCTGCTTGTTAGAGGAAGTGCAGTCGTCATGGCAGCATGCGGTCAGATGAGGACTGTTACAAGGGATCCTGGTCGCTATATTCATGCTGTCAGGGGAGGGTTCGTTGCAGTGTGTCATGAGGTCTCCTCCATGCACGTGACAATTCTGCCCACATTCACCAAACAGGAGTAAAATCACAGGACATGATGGGCTTTGTAGTCTAGCCCCCGTGCTGACCCATCTTCGCTCTGACCGCACACATGCCAGGGTCCCCTGCTGCTCCAGGGCCTCAGACCAGCATGCAATACACAGACAAAACACTACAACTCCCAGAAAGCAAGGCAGCAGAGCAGCGAGCGGGAGGCTGCAGATCAGACCGCTGCAGTCACGGACTCTGCAGGTCACCGGCTGACAGCACTGAGCTCAGTGACCGAGGAGACAAGTATGTGCCCTATCCTGAAATGTGAGAATCAGGAACGAGCTGCCGCGTGTCACTGCTCTGCCAGATACTCACCACTGCACAAATCTCCCTCTCTGTGCTCACAGAGGATTACATACACTGGACACCACTGCATACAGCAGAGGGTCTGTTACAATTGCATCTAGTCTGCACTAATACATTGTAACCAGCAGAAATAGAGAAACGCCTGCAGCTGAAGTGTTCAGATCATTACATCACAGACCTTCCTCATCCTCTGCCCTCTTCTCTATATGTGGTATGGTCATGTGACCTGCGTGTTGACCTCCGACCTGAACTTCCCCAACTCACCGACTCCAGCTGCTTCCAGCAGGTCTCCATGTGCTGCTGCGCCTTCCGACCTTCATGGAAATTCTGCGGAGGAAAGAGACATTACACGGAAGAACGGAAAACAAAGAGGGAAAAAGACAAATCAGACACCAGGAGAGGCGTCCCGAAGCTTCAAAGTGGCCACAAATAATTCTCAAATCCACTTATCCTGTATTATACTCCAGAGCTGCACTCACTATTCTACTGGTGCAGTCACTGTGTACATACATTACATTACTTATCCTGTACTGGTCCTGAGTTACATCCTGTATTATACTCCAGAGCTGCACTCACTATTCTACTGGTGCAGTCACTGTGTACATACATTGCATTACTGATCCTGTACTGATCCTGAGTTACATCCTGTATTATACTCCAGAGCTGCACTCACTATTCTACTGGTGCAGTCACTGTGTACATACATTACATTACTTATCCTGTACTGGTCCTGAGTTACATCCTGTATTATACTCCAGAGCTGCACTCACTATTCTACTGGTGCAGTCACTGTGTACATACATTACATTACTGATCCTGTACTGGTCCTGAGTTACATCCTGTATTATACTCCAGAGCTGCACTCACTATTCTACTGGTGCAATCACTGTGTACATACATTACATTACTGATCCTGTACTGATCCTGAGTTACATCCTGTATTATACTCCAGAGCTGCACTCACTATTCTGCTGGTGCAGTCACTGTATACATACATTACATTACTGATCCTGTATTGGTCCTGAGTTACATCCTGTATTATACTCCAGAGCTGCACTCACTATTCTACTGGTGCAGTCACTGTGTACATACATTACATTACTGATCCTGTACTGGTCCTGAATTACATCCTGTATTATACTCCAGAGCTGCACTCACTATTCTACTGGTGCAGTCACTGTGTACATACATTACATTACTTATCCTGTACTGGTCCTGAGTTACATCCTGTATTATACTCCAGAGCTGCACTCACTATTCTACTGGTGCAGTCACTGTGTACATACATTACATTACTTATCCTGTACTGGTCCTGAGTTACATCCTGTATTATACTCCAGAGCTGCACTCACTATTCTACTGGTGCAGTCACTGTGTACATACATTACATTACTGATCCTGTACTGGTCCTGAGTTACATCCTGTATTATACTCCAGAGCTGCACTCACTATTCTACTGGTGCAATCACTGTGTACATACATTACATTACTGATCCTGTACTGATCCTGAGTTACATCCTGTATTATACTCCAGAGCTGCACTCACTATTCTGCTGGTGCAGTCACTGTATACATACATTACATTACTGATCCTGTATTGGTCCTGAGTTACATCCTGTATTATACTCCAGAGCTGCACTCACTATTCTACTGGTGCAGTCACTGTGTACATACATTACATTACTGATCCTGTACTGGTCCTGAATTACATCCTGTATTATACTCCAGAGCTGCACTCACTATTCTACTGGTGCAGTCACTGTGTACATACATTACATTACTTATCCTGTACTGGTCCTGAGTTACATCCTGTATTATACTCCAGAGCTGCACTCACTATTCTACTGGTGCAGTCACTGTGTACATACATTACATTACTTATCCTGTACTGGTCCTGAGTTACATCCTGTATTATACTCCAGAGCTGCACTCACTATTCTACTGGTGCAGTCACTGTGTACATACATTACATTACTGATCCTGTACTGGTCCTGAGTTACATCCTGTATTATACTCCAGAGCTGCACTCACTATTCTACTGGTGCAATCACTGTGTACATACATTACATTACTGATCCTGTACTGATCCTGAGTTACATCCTGCATTATACTCCAGAGCTGCACTCACTATTCTGCTGGTGCAGTCACTGTATACATACATTACATTACTGATCCTGTATTGGTCCTGAGTTACATCCTGTATTATACTCCAGAGCTGCACTCACTATTCTACTGGTGCAGTCACTGTGTACATACATTACATTACTGATCCTGTAATGATCCTGAGTTACATCCTGTATTATACTCCAGAGCTGCACTCACTATTCTACTGGTGCAATCACTGTGTACATACATTACATTACTGATCCTGTAATGATCCCGAGTTACATCCTGTATTATACTCCAGAGCTGCACTCACTATTCTACTGGTGTAGTCACTGTGTACATACATTACATTACTGATCCTGAGTTACATCCTGTATTATACTCCAGAGCTGCACTCACTATTCTGCTGGTGCCGTCACTGTGCACATACATTACATTACTGATCCTGTACGGATCCTGAGTTACATCCTGTATTATACTCCAGAGCTGCACTCACTATTCTGCTGGTGCAGTCACTGTGTACATACATTACTGGTCCTGCACTGATCCTGAGTTACACCCTGTATTATACTCCAGAGCTGCACTCACTATTCTGCTGGTGCAGTCACTGTGTACATACATTACTTATCCTGTACTGATCCTGAGTTACATCCTGTATTATACTCCAGAGCAGCACTCACTATTCTGCTGGTGGAGTCACTGTGTACATACAGTACATTACATTACTGATCCTGAGTTACATCCTGTGTTATACTCCAGAGCTGCACTCACTATTCTTCTGCTTCAGAGCTGAAATCTCACAGTATTCTATGACTGCAGTTGCACATTACATCCCCCACATACAGTCACACAGTATCCCCAAGGTAATAATGGGACAGGTGAGTACAATCTATTAATCCCTGTTATCAGTCATTACTGGGGAGAGGTGACTGTAGGACAGGTGAGTACAATCTATTACTCCCTGTTATCAGCCATTACTGGGAGAGGTGACTGTGGGACAGCTGAGTACAATCTATTATTCCCTGTTATCAGCCATTACTGGGGAGAGGAGACTGTAGGACAGCTGAGTACAATCTATTACTCCCTGTTATCAGCCATTACTGGGGAGAGGAGACTGTAGGCCAGGTGAGTACAATCTATTACTCCCTGTTATCAGCCATTACTGGGGAGAGGCGACTGTAGGACAGGTGAGTACAATCTATTACTCCCTGTTATCAGCCATTACTGGGGAGAGGTGATTGTAGGACAGGTGAGTACAATCTATTACTCCCTGTTATCAGCCATTACGGGGGAGAGATGACTGTAGGACAGGTGAGTACAATCTATTACTCCCTGTTATCAGCCATTACTGGGGAGAGACGACTGTAGGACAGGTGAGTACAATCTATTACTCGCCGGTTATTAGCCATTACTGGGGAGAGATGAGTACAATCTATTACTCCCTGTTATCAGCCATTACTGGGGAGAGATGACTGTAGGACAGGTGAGTACAATCTATTACTCCCTGTTATCAGCCATTACTGGGGAGAGATGACTGTAGGACAGGTGAGTACAATCTATTACTCCCTGTTATCAGCCATTACTGGGGAGAGACGACTGTAGGACAGGTGAGTACAATCTATTACTCCCTGTTATCAGCCATTACTGGGGAGAGACGACTGTAGGACAGGTGAGTACTATCTGTTACTCCCTCTGGATAACTTGGACGACTCTAAGTATCTCCGGCTGGAGGAGAACAGGCTCCATAAAAGGCAGTGCTGCTCGGTGCTGGCAGTGGGACAGGCAATCGGACTGTGACACTGGAGGGGGGTGAGAGTTTCCTATTTTTCATACACAAGTCTGCTTGGACGCTCTGTGGTGGTGTTGGAGATCTGGCAACAGGGGGCTTTTATTGCTACATCAGTTGCATTTTTTAACATATCTGCATGCTGTCAGTGAATGGGCAAAATGTTTTTACATTCTACTGTTAACCCATTCGGACCTCCCAACTACTGAGGGTCTGTTACGCTGCATCCAGTCTAGTTAATCTCCTAGTAGTAACGGATGCGTTACTACAATGTATCATGTGCACAGCCTGGATGGCTCAGAAACAGAGATCTAATAATTGGTGAAATATATTTGTAGGACTTAATAGGAGAAATGAGGATGTGTCAGGAATCGACCAGCACTGATTGCGCGGCCTGCAGTGAATAGACGCCAGATGCTCACGAGGTGACCGCAGTCATTGCCGACCTATAATTTACTCATTTGTCCCTGACCACAATGACAAAGGAGGACGCAGAGGAAAGTCTGTAATTACCTATCCGCGCTCGGCAGAAAGCACGGCACTACAGCATCGCACTACAGCACACCCAGTACAGCACGGCACAACAGCATCGCACTACAGCACACCCAGCACAGCACGGCACTACAGCATCGCACTACAGCACCCCCTGTACAGCACGGCACTACAGCATCGCACTACAGCACACCCAGTACAGCACGGCACTACAGCATCGCACTACAGCACCCCCTGTACAGCACGGCACTACAGCACCCGCTGTACAGCACGGCACTACAGCACCCGCTGTACAGCACGGCACTACAGCACCCCCTGTACAGCGCGGCACTACAGCATCGCACTACAGCACCCCCTGTACAGCGCGGCACTACAGCACCCCCTGTACAGCGCGGCACTACAGCATCGCACTACAGCACCCCCTGTACAGCGCGGCACTACAGCATCGCACTACAGCACCCCCTGTACAGCGCGGCACTACAGCACCCCCTGTACAGCGCGGCACTACAGCATCGCACTACAGCACCCCCTGTACAGCACGGCACTACAGCACCCGCTGTACAGCACGGCACTACAGCACCCGCTGTACAGCACGGCACTACAGCACCCCCTGTACAGCGCGGCACTACAGCATCGCACTACAGCACCCCCTGTACAGCGCGGCACTACAGCATCGCACTACAGCACCCCCTGTACAGCGCGGCACTACAGCATCGCACTACAGCACCCCCTGTACAGCGCGGCACTACAGCATCGCACTACAGCACCCCCTGTACAGCGCGGCACTACAGCATCGCACTACAGCACCCCCTGTACAGCGCGGCACTACAGCACCCCCTGTACAGCGCGGCACTACAGCATCGCACTACAGCACCCCCTGTACAGCGCGGCACTACAGCATCGCACTACAGCACCCCCTGTACAGCACGGCACTACAGCACCCCCTGTACAGCACGGCACTACAGCATCCCCTGTACAGCATGGCACTACAGCATCGCGCTACAGCACCCCCAGTACAGCACGGCACTACAGCATCGCGCTACAGCACCCCCTGTACAGCGCGGCACTACAGCATCGCGCTACAGCACCCCCTGTACAGCGCGGCACTACAGCACGGCGCTACAGCACCCCCTGTACAGCGCGGCACTACAGCACGGCGCTACAGCACCCCCTGTACAGCGCGGCGCTACAGCACGGCGCTACAGCACCCCCTGTACAGCGCGGCGCTACAGCACGGCGCTACAGCACCCCCTGTACAGCGCGGCGCTACAGCACGGCGCTACAGCACCCCCTGTACAGCGCGGCGCTACAGCACCCCCTGTACAGCACGGCGCTACAGCACCCCCTGTACAGCACGGCGCTACAGCACCCCCTGTACAGCACGGCGCTACAGCACCCCCTGTACAGCACGGCGCTACAGCACCCCCTGTACAGCACGGCGCTACAGCACCCCCTGTACAGCACGGCGCTACAGCACCCACTGTACAGCACGGCGCTACAGCACCCACTGTACAGCACGGCGCTACAGCACCCACTGTACAGCACCGCGCTACAGCACCCACTGTACAGCACGGCGCTACAGCACCCACTGTACAGCACCGCGCTACAGCACCCACTGTACAGCACCGCGCTACAGCACCCACTGTACAGCACCGCGCTACAGCACCCACTGTACAGCACCGCGCTACAGCACCCACTGTACAGCACCGCGCTACAGCACCCACTGTACAGCACCGCGCTACAGCACCCACTGTACAGCACGGCGCTACAGCACCCACTGTACAGCACCGCGCTACAGCACCCACTGTACAGCACCGCGCTACAGCACCCACTGTACAGCACCGCGCTACAGCACCCACTGTACAGCACCGCGCTACAGCACCCACTGTACAGCACCGCGCTACAGCACCCACTGTACAGCACCGCGCTACAGCACCCACTGTACAGCACCGCGCTACAGCACCCACTGTACAGCACCGCGCTACAGCACCCACTGTACAGCACCGCGCTACAGCATCCACTGTACAGCACCGCGCTACAGCACCCACTGTACAGCACCGCGCTACAGCACCCACTGTACAGCACCGCGCTACAGCACCCCCTGTACAGCACCCCCTGTACAGCACCCCCTGTACAGCACCCCCTGTACAGCACCCCCTGTACAGCACAGCACTACAGCACCCCCTGTACAACACCACGCTACAACACCCCGCGTACATCATCACACTCCTCCTAACAGCAAGGCACCACATCCCTCCGTACAGCATTGCTCCAAATTATATCAACCCCATACAGCACTGCGCCACATGACCCCTGTACAGCACCATCTCTCATCCACCGTACAGCATTGCATTACAGCACCACCCGTACAGCATCGCACAGCAGTACAGCAACCTGCGTACAGCACTGCATCGCACTACAGCACCACACCGCACTACAGCAGCCCCCCCAAGCAGCACCGCATTATGACCCGGTATATCATCGCACCACATTACAGCAACCCCCGTACCGCACAGCACCGCATCCCCCCTTAAAGCATTGCACCGCATTACAGCAACCCCAATACAAAGCACCGCAATACAACAGCCCCCCCGTACAGTATAGCACTACAGAAACTTGTGAATTGCACCGCAATCCCCTTTACAACATCACTCCGCACTACAAAATCCCACAGTACAGCAATGAACAGCATAACCACATACAGCACCGCACGAGCCCCCGCGCAACTCCGCATTACCCCCCATAAAGCACCACACTACATCCCTCTCCATACAGCATTTGCCCGCATCACCTCCCATACAGAACCACAGCATGAGCTCTGAGCAGACATTGAACCAGTAGGGCAGCTCTAGATGAGAAGCCGCAAATAAATATGCGGTTGGTGCAGTGGTCGAAGACCCCCGGTTGGACGCGCCATTAAATCTTTTCCATGTCTTGGTAATGTGACTGCAGGAACAAGGGTGTTCTTACCAAAATTATAGGACGCCTCATCATGCGCTATTCACATACTACATCAGAACTGAGCCGGTTTGTACACCTGGTAGAATGATGAGGCGTCTGGAAGGAGGTGACACGACGGGATTATAGGGCAGAGACAGCCGGGGTGGGGGGCACTGGTGTGAGGAGAAATCTGCTGGGTACAGATCAAACAATAGGAGAGTAAAACGTGTCAGCAGCTGATCACACACAGCCTGAGGGGCTCACCAGTGATAGACCGCCACCACGGGGAGGGTATAAACCACCTGCATACAGTACAAGATGGTCCTAGCCTGAAATGACTGATAACATGGAGTAATAGATTGTACTCACCTGTCCTACAGTCTCCTCCCCCCAGTAATGGCTGATAACAGGGAGTAATAGATTGTACTAACCTGTCCTACAGTCTCCTCTAACAAAGGACAAAAACCTTAAATTAATAAATAATATAGTTAATTAAGTATGATGCCAACAAAAGCACCCCCCAAACACAGTATGATAGCCCCACAGTACCCTACACACGCATGATATAATGACCCTACTGTACTCCCCAGCAAAGTGTGGCGATCCCCAACATAGTATGATGCCCCAACTGTGATCCACACACAGCCCTCAACATACTATAATGGGGTCCACATAGTCCTCCATACCGCATAATGGGCCCGACATAGTCCCCCATACCGCATAATGGGCCCGACATAGTCCCCCATACCGCATAATGGGCCCGACATAGTCCCCCATACCGCATAATGGGCCCGACATAGTCCCCCATACCGCAGAATGGGCCCGACATAGTCCCCCATACCGCAGAATGGGCCCGACATAGTCCCCCATACCGCAGAATGGGCCCGACATAGTCCCCCATACCGCAGAATGGGCCCGACATAGTCCCCCATACCGCAGAATGGGCCCGACATAGTCCCCCATACCGCAGAATGGGCCCGACATAGTCCCCCATACCGCAGAATGGGCCCGACATAGTCCCCCATACCGCAGAATGGGCCCGACATAGTCCCCCCATACAGCAGAATGGGCCCGACATAGTCCCCCATACAGCAGAATGGGCCCGACATAGTCCCCCATACAGCAGAATGGGCCCGACATAGTCCCCCATACAGCAGAATGGGCCCGACATAGTCCCCCATACAGCAGAATGGGCCCGACATAGTCCCCCATACAGCAGAATGGGCCCGACATAGTCCCCCATACAGCAGAATGGGCCCGACATAGTCCCCCATACAGCAGAATGGGCCCGACATAGTCCCCCCATACAGCAGAATGGCCCGACATAGTCCCCATACAGCAGAATGGGCCCGACATAGTCCCCATACAGCAGAATGGGCCCGACATAGTCCCCCATACAGCAGAATGGGCCCGACATAGTCCCCCATACAGCAGAATGGGCCCGACATAGTCCCCCATACAGCAGAATGGGCCCGACATAGTCCCCCATACAGCAGAATGGGCCCGACATAGTCCCCCATACAGCAGAATGGGCCCGACATAGTCCCCCATACAGCAGAATGGGCCCGACATAGTCCCCCATACAGCAGAATGGGCCCGACATAGTCCCCCATACAGCAGAATGGGCCCGACATAGTCCCCCATACAGCAGAATGGGCCCGACATAGTCCCCCATACAGCAGAATGGGCCCGACATAGTCCCCCATACAGCAGAATGGGCCCGACATAGTCCCCCATACAGCAGAATGGGCCCGACATAGTCCCCCATACAGCAGAATGGGCCCGACATAGTCCCCCATACAGCAGAATGGGCCCGACATAGTCCCCCATACAGCAGAATGGGCCCGACATAGTCCCCATACAGCAGAATGGGCCCGACATAGTCCCCCATACAGCAGAATGGGCCCGACATAGTCCCCCATACAGCAGAATGGGCCCGACATAGTCCCCCATACAGCAGAATGGGCCCGACATAGTCCCCCATACAGCAGAATGGGCCCGACATAGTCCCCCATACAGCAGAATGGGCCCGACATAGTCCCCCATACAGCAGAATGGGCCCGACATAGTCCCCCATACAGCAGAATGGCCCGACATAGTCCCCCATACAGCAGAATGGGCCCGACATAGTCCCCCATACAGCAGAATGGGCCCGACATAGTCCCCCATACAGCAGAATGGGCCCGACATAGTCCCCCATACAGCAGAATGGGCCCGACATAGTCCCCCATACAGCAGAATGGGCCCGACATAGTCCCCCATACAGCAGAATGGGCCCGACATAGTCCCCCATACAGCAGAATGGGCCCGACATAGTCCCCCATACAGCAGAATGGGCCCGACATAGTCCCCCCATACAGCAGAATGGGCCCGACATAGTCCCCCATACAGCAGAATGGGCCCGACATAGTCCCCCATACAGCAGAATGGGCCCGACATAGTCCCCCATACAGCAGAATGGGCCCGACATAGTCCCCCATACAGCAGAATGGGCCCGACATAGTCCCCCATACAGCAGAATGGGCCCGACATAGTCCCCCATACAGCAGAATGGGCCCGACATAGTCCCCCATACAGCAGAATGGGCCCGACATAGTCCCCCATACAGCAGAATGGGCCCGACATAGTCCCCCATACAGCAGAATGGGCCCGACATAGTCCCCCATACAGCAGAATGGGCCCGACATAGTCCCCCATACAGCAGAATGGGCCCGACATAGTCCCCCATACAGCAGAATGGGCCCGACATAGTCCCCCATACAGCAGAATGGGCCCGACATAGTCCCCCATACAGCAGAATGGGCCCGACATAGTCCCCCATACAGCAGAATGGGCCCGACATAGTCCCCCATACAGCAGAATGGGCCCGACATAGTCCCCCATACAGCAGAATGGGCCCGACATAGTCCCCCATACAGCAGAATGGGCCCGACATAGTCCCCCATACAGCAGAATGGGCCCGACATAGTCCCCCATACAGCATAATGGGCCCGACATAGTCCCCCATACAGCAGAATGGGCCCGACATAGTCCCCCATACAGCATAATGGGCCCGACATAGTCCCCCATACAGCATAATGGGCCCGACATAGTCCCCCATACAGCATAATGGGCCCGACATAGTCCCCCATACAGCATAATGGGCCCGACATAGTCCCCCATACAGCATAATGGGCCCGACATAGTCCCCCATACAGCATAATGGGCCCGACATAGTCCCCCATACAGCATAATGGGCCCGACATAGTCCCCATACAGCATAATGGGCCCGACATAGTCCCCCATACAGCATAATGGGCCCGACATAGTCCCCCATACAGCATAATGGGCCCGACATAGTCCCCCATACAGCATAATGGGCCCGACATAGTCCCCCATACAGCATAATGGGCCCGACATAGTCCCCCATACAGCATAATGGGCCCGACATAGTCCCCCATACAGCATAATGGGCCCGACATAGTCCCCCATACAGCATAATGGGCCCGACATAGTCCCCCATACAGCATAATGGGCCCGACATAGTCCTTCCATACAGCATAATGGGCCCGACATAGTCCTCCCATACAGAATAATGGCCCGACATAGTCCTCCATACAGAATAATGGCCCGACATAGTCCTCCATACAGCATAATGGGCCCGACATAGTCCCTCCATACAGAATAATGGGCCCGACATAGTCCTCCATACAGAATAATGGGCCCGACATAGTCCACCATACAGAATAATGGGCCCGACATAGTCCTACCATACAGAATAATGGGCCCGACATAGTCCTCCATACAGAATAATGGCCCGACATAGTCCTCCATACAGAATAATGGGCCCGACATAGTCCTCCATACAGAATAATGGGCCCGACATAGTCCTCCATACAGAATAATGGGCCCGACATAGTCCTCCATACAGAATAATGGGCCCGACATAGTCCTCCATACAGAATAATGGGCCCGACATAGTCCTCCATACAGAATAATGGGCCCGACATAGTCCTCCATACAGAATAATGGGCCCGACATAGTCCTCCATACAGAATAATGGGCCCGACATAGTCCTCCATACAGAATAATGGGCCCGACATAGTCCTCCATACAGAATAATGGGCCCGACATAGTCCTCCATACAGAATAATGGGCCCGACATAGTCCTCCATACAGAATAATGGGCCCGACATAGTCCTCCATACAGAATAATGGGCCCGACATAGTCCTCCATACAGAATAATGGGCCCGACATAGTCCTCCATACAGAATAATGGGCCCGACATAGTCCTCCATACAGAATAATGGCCCGACATAGTCCTCCATACAGAATAATGGGCCCGACATAGTCCTCCATACAGAATAATGGGCCCGACATAGTCCTCCATACAGAATAATGGGCCCGACATAGTCCTCCATACAGAATAATGGGCCCGACATAGTCCTCCATACAGAATAATGGGCCCGACATAGTCCTCCATACAGAATAATGGGCCCGACATAGTCCTCCATACAGAATAATGGGCCCGACATAGTCCTCCATACAGAATAATGGGCCCGACATAGTCCTCCATACAGAATAATGGGCCCGACATAGTCCTCCATACAGAATAATGGGCCCGACATAGTCCTCCATACAGAATAATGGGCCCGACATAGTCCTCCATACAGAATAATGGGCCCGACATAGTCCTCCATACAGAATAATGGGCCGACATAGTCCTCCATACAGAATAATGGGCCCGACATAGTCCTCCATACAGAATAATGGGCCCGACATAGTCCTCCATACAGAATAATGGGCCCGACATAGTCCTCCATACAGAATAATGGGCCCCACATAGTCCTCCATACAGAATAATGGGCCCCACATAGTCCTCCATACAGAATAATGGGCCCCACATAGTCCTCCATACAGAATAATGGGCCCCACATAGTCCTCCATACAGAATAATGGGCCCCACATAGTCCTCCATACAGAATAATGGGCCCCACATAGTCCTCCATACAGAATAATGGGCCCCACATAGTCCTCCATACAGAATAATGGGCCCCACATAGTCCTCCATACAGAATAATGGGCCCCACATAGTCCTCCATACAGAATAATGGGCCCCACATAGTCCTCCATACAGAATAATGGGCCCCACATAGTCCTCCATACAGAATAATGGGCCCCACATAGTCCTCCATACAGAATAATGGGCCCACATAGTCCTCCATACAGAATAATGGGCCCCACATAGTCCTCCATACAGAATAATGGGCCCCACATAGTCCTCCATACAGAATAATGGGCCCCACATAGTCCTCCATACAGAATAATGGGCCCCACATAGTCCTCCATACAGAATAATGGGCCCCACATAGTCCTCCATACAGAATAATGGGCCCCACATAGTCCTCCATACAGAATAATGGGCCCCACATAGTCCTCCATACAGAATAATGGGCCCCACATAGTCCTCCATACAGAATAATGGGCCCCACATAGTCCTCCATACAGAATAATGGGCCCCACATAGTCCTCCATACAGAATAATGGGCCCCACATAGTCCTCCATACAGAATAATGGGCCCCACATAGTCCTCCATACAGAATAATGGGCCCCACATAGTCCTCCATACAGAATAATGGGCCCCACATAGTCCTCCATACAGAATAATGGGCCCGACATAGTCCTCCATACAGAATAATGGGCCCCACATAGTCCTCCATACAGAATAATGGGCCCCACATAGTCCTCCATACAGAATAATGGGCCCCACATAGTCCTCCATACAGAATAATGGGCCCCACATAGTCCTCCATACAGAATAATGGGCCCCACATAGTCCTCCATACAGAATAATGGGCCCCACATAGTCCTCCATACAGAATAATGGGCCCCACATAGTCCTCCATACAGAATAATGGGCCCCACATAGTCCTCCATACAGAATAATGGGCCCCACATAGTCCTCCATACAGAATAATGGGCCCCACATAGTCCTCCATACAGAATAATGGGCCCCACATAGTCCTCCATACAGAATAATGGGCCCCACATAGTCCTCCATACAGAATAATGGGCCCCACATAGTCCTCCATACAGAATAATGGGCCCCACATAGTCCTCCATACAGAATAATGGGCCCCACATAGTCCTCCATACAGAATAATGGCCCCACATAGTCCTCCATACAGAATAATGGGCCCCACATAGTCCTCCATACAGAATAATGGGCCCCACATAGTCCTCCATACAGAATAATGGGCCCCACATAGTCCTCCATACAGAATAATGGGCCCCACATAGTCCTCCATACAGAATAATGGGCCCCACATAGTCCTCCATACAGAATAATGGGCCCCACATAGTCCTCCATACAGAATAATGGGCCCCACATAGTCCTCCATACAGAATAATGGGCCCCACATAGTCCTCCATACAGAATAATGGGCCCCACATAGTCCTCCATACAGAATAATGGGCCCCACATAGTCCTCCATACAGAATAATGGGCCCCACATAGTCCTCCATACAGAATAATGGGCCCACATAGTCCTCCATACAGAATAATGGGCCCCACATAGTCCTCCATACAGAATAATGGGCCCCACATAGTCCTCCATACAGAATAATGGGCCCCACATAGTCCTCCATACAGAATAATGGGCCCCACATAGTCCTCCATACAGAATAATGGGCCCCACATAGTCCTCCATACAGAATAATGGGCCCGACATAGTCCTCCATACAGAATAATGGGCCCCACATAGTCCTCCATACAGAATAATGGGCCCCACATAGTCCTCCATACAGAATAATGGGCCCGACATAGTCCTCCATACAGAATAATGGGCCCGACATAGTCCTCCATACAGAATAATGGGCCCGACATAGTCCTCCATACAGAATAATGGCCCACATAGTCCTCCATACAGAATAATGGGCCCACATAGTCCTCCATACAGAATAATGGGCCCCACATAGTCCTCCATACAGAATAATGGGCCCCACATAGTCCTCCATACAGAATAATGGGCCCCACATAGTCCTCCATACAGAATAATGGGCCCCACATAGTCCTCCATACAGAATAATGGGCCCCACATAGTCCTCCATACAGAATAATGGGCCCCACATAGTCCTCCATACAGAATAATGGGCCCCACATAGTCCTCCATACAGAATAATGGGCCCCACATAGTCCTCCATACAGAATAATGGGCCCCACATAGTCCTCCATACAGAATAATGGGCCCCACATAGTCCTCCATACAGAATAATGGGCCCCACATAGTCCTCCATACAGAATAATGGGCCCCACATAGTCCTCCATACAGAATAATGGGCCCCACATAGTCCTCCATACAGAATAATGGGCCCCACATAGTCCTCCATACAGAATAATGGGCCCCACATAGTCCTCCATACAGAATAATGGGCCCCACATAGTCCTCCATACAGAATAATGGGCCCCACATAGTCCTCCATACAGAATAATGGGCCCCACATAGTCCTCCATACAGAATAATGGGCCCCACATAGTCCTCCATACAGAATAATGGGCCCCACATAGTCCTCCATACAGAATAATGGGCCCCACATAGTCCTCCATACAGAATAATGGGCCCCACATAGTCCTCCATACAGAATAATGGGCCCGACATAGTCCTCCATACAGAATAATGGGCCCCACATAGTCCTCCATACAGAATAATGGGCCCGACATAGTCCTCCATACAGAATAATGGGCCCGACATAGTCCTCCATACAGAATAATGGGCCCGACATAGTCCTCCATACAGAATAATGGGCCCGACATAGTCCTCCATACAGAATAACTGGCCCGACATAGTCCTCCATACAGAATAATGGGCCCGACATAGTCCTCCATACAGAATAATGGGCCCGACATAGTCCTCCATACAGAATAATGGGCCCGACATAGTCCTCCATACAGAATAATGGGCCCGACATAGTCCTCCATACAGAATAATGGGCCCGACATAGTCCTCCATACAGAATAATGGGCCCGACATAGTCCTCCATACAGAATAATGGGCCCGACATAGTCCTCCATACAGAATAATGGGCCCGACATAGTCCTCCATACAGAATAATGGCCCCACATAGTCCTCCATACAGAATAATGGGCCCCACATAGTCCTCCATACAGAATAATGGCCCCACATAGTCCTCCATACAGAATAATGGGCCCCACATAGTCCTCCATACAGAATAATGGGCCCCACATAGTCCTCCATACAGAATAATGGGCCCCACATAGTCCTCCATACAGAATAATGGGCCCCACATAGTCCTCCATACAGAATAATGGGCCCCACATAGTCCTCCATACAGAATAATGGGCCCCACATAGTCCTCCATACAGAATAATGGGCCCACATAGTCCTCCATACAGAATAATGGGCCCCACATAGTCCTCCATACAGAATAATGGGCCCCACATAGTCCTCCATACAGAATAATGGGCCCCACATAGTCCTCCATACAGAATAATGTGGCCCCACATAGTCCTCCATACAGAATAATGGGCCCCACATAGTCCTCCATACAGAATAATGGGCCCCACATAGTCCTCCATACAGAATAATGGGCCCGACATAGTCCTCCATACAGAATAATGGGCCCCACATAGTCCTCCATACAGAATAATGGGCCCGACATAGTCCTCCATACAGAATAATGGGCCCCACATAGTCCTCCATACAGAATAATGGGCCCACATAGTCCTCCATACAGAATAATGGCCCGACATAGTCCTCCATACAGAATAATGGGCCCGACATAGTCCTCCATACAGAATAATGGGCCCGACATAGTCCTCCATACAGAATAATGGGCCCGACATAGTCCTCCATACAGAATAATGGGCCCGACATAGTCCCATACAGAATAATGGGCCCGACATAGTCCTCCATACAGAATAATGGCCCGACATAGTCCTCCATACAGAATAATGGGCCCGACATAGTCCTCCATACAGAATAATGGGCCCGACATAGTCCTCCATACAGAATAATGGGCCCGACATAGTCCTCCATACAGAATAATGGGGCCCGAACATAGTCCTCCATACAGAATAATGGGCCCAACATTAGTCCTTCCATACAGAATACTGGGCCCCACATAGTCCTCCATACAGAATAATGGGCCCGACATAGTCCTCCATACAGAATAATGGGCCCGACATAGTCCTCCATACAGAATAATGGGCCCGACATAGTCCTCCATACGAATAATGGGCC